>NC_051069.1:35248577-35483577 GCF_004664715.2 Peromyscus leucopus | reverse complement strand
AATAAGACCAAGTCCTGCCTTTAGGTAACAAAATCTACACGAGGAGAGAAGATTTTTCTATTGCTGTGAGACACCATGACCAGGGCAACTTACAGAAGAAAACATTTAATTGGGGCTTGCTTATAGCTTCAGAGGGTTGGTCCATGACCATCATGGCAGGGAGAATGGCAGCAGGCAGGCGTGGTGCTGGAGAAGTAGCTGAGAGCTACATCCTGATTTGCAGGCAGCAGGCAGAGAGAGGTGGCAGGGGTGGTGGTGGGGGGGAGAGGAGGAAAATGGCTTGGCAAGAACTTTTGAAACCTCAAAGCCCACTCCCAGTGACACACCTCCAGCAAGGCTACATCTCCTAATCTTTGCCAAACAGTTCAACTAATTGATGACTAAACATTCAAATAAACACGCCTGTGGGGCCATCTCCTTCAGACCACCACAGAGGGAAACATTGAACAAATTATTACAGGAAGTGACTTGATGGAGCTATGGAGAGAGAGGAGGAAGTCAGTCTAAACTAGGCTTTTTAAAAAATATAATTTATTTTTATTTTATGGTCATTGGTGTTTTGCCTGCATGTATGTCTGTGTGAGGGTGTCAGAAGCCCTGGAACTTGATTTACAGACAGGTTAGAGCTGCCATGTGGGTGCTGGGAATTGAACCTGGGTCCTCTTGAAGAACAGTCAGTGCTCTTAACCACTGAGTCACTTTCCAGACTTTTTATAAACCTTCATTTCATTTAATATTTTTTCTTTGTTACTAGCTCCACCTAAAACTTCTTTGTATCTCTTGAGACACTGTATTTTCCATTTTACTTAGCTGACCACTTGCCTTATTCAGTCAACTGTAGAACTTATGAGAGGTTCTTTAGGGGTCTTTCATTGCTGCTGTATCTCAACCATTGCGTAGCTCTTGACACATAGTAGGTGCTCAGTCAATTCTAATTCATCTGCAATGGATTTGATTTTCTGCTTTTGCACTACCAGTTCTTGGGTTTGAGTCCTTGACAGCACTAAACCAGGGCCTCGTACGTGGTAGGTTTTTACTGAGTACTGACTGAGTTAATCCCGTCGCTGTCTGTATTTGCATCCCAGCTCCTCTCATCGACTTCCTCTAACGTGGAGCTCACAGACAGCAGCTTAGGCTGGTCACTGGGCAGCATGAACAGATGGAATGAATCGGGCAGGTGAAAGAACAAAGCGGGGAACGACTTGTATCCCCCTTTCTGCTGGGTTTCTCAGCACTTACATGTCCACGTCTTTATTGCTTTAGCCATGGAGTTGGTCATAAAATAACCCAGAAAAAAAAATACACCTCGCCTCTCCCTCCTGGCTGCTTGCCTTAAGTGAGTAGCTAGACAAGAGGACCGGCAGGCACAGGGATGGAAAATGGGCCTGGTGGTTTTTTGTACCACTTACCTGCTGAGGAGGACGAGTAGTCCTGGATTCTAAGTGCCTGAGGGTCTAGGGTACCTCAAAACCTGCTTCGAGTCTTGGCTCCCTGATTACGTCAGTGGATTATTTATATTCCGACTGGAACACAGTTGTTCCCATTTGCCTTCATGCCAGGCTGAGAGCTCTGTCTCCTCCTTATGGGAAAAATATTTGGGCCACTGAAAAAACAAACAAACAAACAAACAAACAAACAAACCGGAGAGCAATCAAGAGAAACTGTCACTCACTCATGCTGTAGTCCTGCCCCCTCCTCCAAAAAAAAAAAAAAAAAAGATTCTCCTTAGGGGAGCTTTGGAAGCTATGCTTCATCTTGGGCTGCATCTTGTCTCTGCCTCTCATCTTACTCTGCTTCTGAAGGTCTTAGAAAGGGGCCCAGGGCTGGCTCATGTCCCCTGCTCTCACCTAGACTGATCTAACAGCCCCGATTTGTATTCCTTTGCTTTTCTCATGACTTTCCCTGTGACTGTTTCTCTGCCCAGGAAACTTGGGCCATGGAGATTTCACTTACATGTCAGCAGTGTGCTGGCTCTTTGGCCGTTACCTGTATGATACTCTGCAGTATCCCATTGGGCTGGTCTCCTCCACTTGGGGTGGGACACCCATTGAAGTCTGGTCATCTAGAAGGTCACTGGAAGCCTGTGGAGTCCCTAATACAAGGAATGAAAGATTTCTTCGGCCCAAGATAAAACCCATGAGGAGCGAGTGTAAGAGTGAGGGGTCCTTGTGTCCTTTGGGGAGGTAAGTGTGCACTGAATGTCTACACCGGTCCTGAGTGTGTGGAGTTTATCCATGCACAGGGCATGTGCCGTTATCGTGAGCACTGTAGTCATCTGGGTACATGCCAAGAGGGGTTATGACCATTTAACTCAGTAACAGCAATAGCTATGTGCTTGCTGACTGCTTTCTATGGAGGGTTCTGTACGGGGCTCTTACATGCACTAGTTCATCTGAAGTGTCCATACTGCCGATGTTGCACAGATAAAGACACTGAGTCTCACAGAGGATCAATCATGGGCTTGTGGGCAGGACTAGTAAGGACGCTGATCTGGCTGCAGCGCCTGGGTTCCTGCTGGCCACCATGCTGTCGTGCCTCAAGAGCAAACAGCCAGACACGAAGGAATGTATAAATATGTATTTAAAGATATATTAGTGTGCGGAGTATGAAAGCCTGCTTGGGAAAAGCTGGGTGGGAAGAATATTTGGTGAGAGAAAGACCTAGTTAGTTCAAAACAAAACAAAACAAACTAAAAAACACAAAAATAAAACTGTATGCAAATGAAGATGAATGGTATGTGCCCCACTTTTGGGAGCACGGTCTCATTCACTCCAGGTAGGCTTCTGGGAGGAGGAGAGCATTGCTTAGTACGATTGGGATATCTGGATACAGGCTTGCCTGGGTGTGGGTGGGGTGGAGACATTAAGGTTGGACAAAAAGAATGGCCGTTAGTAGAGTAGGAGGGAGAGGCTTACCTAGCATGTGGTGGGGTTCAAAGCCAGCGCCTTCAGATCTCTGAGGAGTGGGAGCGAGAACTCCAGCAGTGTGGAAAAGTGGGGATTCTCACAGAAGCTACTGCAAAGTCAGATGCAGATATGTGTTCCACCGAGAAATTTGGGACCATATCCAAAGTTAAAAAAAAATTCTTTTTGACTCAGTAATGCTGTTGCTGGGAGTTTATCTTGCAAAAAGAATTAAGCGTACGTATATACATTGGGTTAGCTATATGGAAGATAATCATGGCATTACTCACAAAAGCAAAACAAGCTAGTCTAAGCACCTTGTCTACTGAGTAGTGGTTAGCTGA
The DNA here is from genome assembly GCF_004664715.2 of Peromyscus leucopus. Taxonomy (NCBI): domain Eukaryota; kingdom Metazoa; phylum Chordata; class Mammalia; order Rodentia; family Cricetidae; genus Peromyscus; species Peromyscus leucopus. Next base: position 35,480,330 of record NC_051069.1, on the reverse strand, counting down.
ATTTATTGCCTGCAAACCAGCCCTCCCTCTGGCTTTAATGGCCTGATCTGGAAATCTGCAAGGCTCACTGTGGACTCACACAGAACTGACTCAGAAGAGCCTGGAGGTAGAATTCCAAAATGTCCCCATGTTTTCAAGCGAAATGCAATGGAATGTGCTGTTTTCATCCGAGGTTTGTCCAAGTGAACGTGGGTAGGCTGATCTGGTGACCATGCTCATCTTGCCCATTTCAGGTTTGTTCCACCTCATTTTGTGGCTGGACCTGTAAAGCACTCCGTCCTCTGGAATGCCATGATCCATCCACTGCAGAACATGACTTTGAAAGGGGTGGTGTGGTACCAGGGTGAGCTTACCCTTTCTCCATTGTGTCAGTTAGCTTTTGCTGTGTAACAAAATGCCCCAAGAAGTTAATGGCTTCAAAGCCCAGCAAGTTTATATTTTTGTTTAGCTCTCTTTTCTCTGGGTTAACAGGGTGGTTCTGTCTGTGCTGCTTCAGCTAGTTTTATCTGGGATCTCTTATTTGCCTTGGCTACCTTTTAAGTTATCCGGTGGCCAGAAGACCTAGGATGGCCTGTCTCTCATAACCATTGATTGGGGACTGTGTGCTGGGCATCATTTTTCTCAGGTGGCCTGTTTTTAGCAGATTAGCTCACACTTGCAGTTCATTTCCATTATGGTCCTAGAGTTCCAGAAAGAGAGAGGGAGAGCCTCGCCCAAAGCCCCTGGCCACAGCAAGTGATGATGCCAGTCTTGAGGCCACTACCTCAGGGCATGGAAGGGGGAAAAGAAGAATGTAAGGCTTTTTAAAAATCACCAAACTCCTCACAATTTTTTTAGGGGAGGCCAATGCGAATTATAACAGAGACCTGTATTCGTGCATGTTCCCTGCGCTCATTGAAGACTGGCGCCAGAACTTCCACTACGGCTCTCAGGGGCAGACGGAGCGTTTCTTCCCATTTGGATTTGTCCAGGTCTGTGTTCAGAGGAAGGGTGTTTATGGGCATGTGTGGAGGGTGTGTGCTATGCAGAGCGCTGTCCAGGGATTCGCATACCCACTTTTACCTTCACAGCGTGCTAGCGCCTAGCTGTATATAACCCTTCATTCATGTGAATTTCCCGAGGAGGTGATTAAATCTTTAAAAATGTTAATAAACAACTAGTATTTCTTATTATAAAAGCACTCCAGTTTCACTGGAAAAAATTTAAAAGCTGAAACAAACTCCAAAACAAAAACCAAACCAAAAAAAAAAAAAAAAAAAATCCCAACTACCACCACTACCATAAAGCTAAAATGATTGAGAAGCCAAGAAAAAGAAAAGTATATTTCTATTTGTGTACAGTTGTTGTTTCTCTTCATAGCTTATTGTAAGCATTTTCATGCCAATAAATAATATTCTTCAACATGATTTGTCATGATTACAGACAGAGTAGTCTGAAATATGACTGCATTGTGGCGTATTTACGTGAGTTCTTAATGGATAGGGACTGGGTGGTTTCTCTTACTTTGCTCTTAAAGGCTGTGTTATTTTCCTGAAAGCCAGATTCCTTGTAGCATAATTATTGCCATAAATAAGATAAACTCCCAGAAATGAAACAGCTGGGTCAAAAGATATATCCCACCAAAGGCTTGGTTCACATCCCTATTTCTTGTTAAAATTATGAACTTGTGTAAATGTGTACTTTTAGCAACTATGTGAGAATGTGGACTGTCCCACGCTGAGCAGGGTTGTGCATTTCCCCGCTGGCTAAGGCTGGCTCTGCTGCCTCACTAGACCTGCTCACACACTGGTCAACCAACCAATCACGTTAACTTCCCCACTCTCTCCCTGACTTGCTATTATCCCTTATACCCATATTCTCTGTCTTCCAAACATCATGCACACTCTCTGTTTGACACAACTTTCTTTTTCATATGTTCCTAGTGTGGTCTTAGCCTGGATTTTAGGAAAGTATTTGTGACTATTTGAGTCTGGGTTAGATGCCATGTAGTTGTATAGGTGGCTATGGGTTTTGGGGGGTCAGTTTTGTATTTCTAGTATGTAGTTGGTTGGCACCCTTTAAATAATGGCTTACTACATAAAATGAAAACATTGTCAAGAGAAGAAGCCGTGCTTTCGGTTAGAGGAAGCTGGTCAGAAATATTCTGTTTTCATCCTTAGATTAAAGGAATACCATATGGGTCAAGTTCAAAAGTATGTTCACGACCTATCTAATGCCTAGACTTTTGAGCAGAGGTAGTTCTGGTTTTCATGAACTAGGAAATTACACAGTTAAGGTGTTATGAAAAGAAGGGCCAGCCATCAATGGAGTAGCCACTGTCATGGTTCAGACATCACCTTGTGAACCATAGATACTTATATCTCATTATTCTTCCATCTCTTGTGTCTTGTCTTCTTTTATCCTACCTGTCCTTAAGAGGCCTTCTGTGTATGTGTGTTTGTGTGGTGTGTGTATATGTGTATTCCACAGTGTGTGTATGGAGGTCAGAGGATGAGCACCAGTCTTCACCTTCTACCTTGATTAAGACAGGCTCCTGTTGCTTACTGCTGTATATGCCGGGCGAGCTGGTCCACAAGCTTCTGGGGGGGCCTCTCTGCTCTCTGCTTCCCCTCTTGTTGTGGAAATGCTGGAGTCACAGGTGTGTGCTGCTGAGCCTGGCTTTGTGTAGGTTACGTGGATCTGAACGCAGGTATTCATGCTTACATATCATGTGCTTTACCCACAGAGCCCATTCCCCAGACACCATACCCTGTTTTTGAGAAAAGGTCTTTATTGACTTTCTTTCACCTAACATGGCTTAATGATTATTTTCTTTTTTTATGTTTGTATCCAGTTCTGTATTACTGCTTCTCTCTCAGCCTGTGTGCTTGGTTATTTGGAGGTGACTAACTCTAATTCAAATAAAAAATATGCACTGGATACTTAGAAACATGGCACCTGGTCTTTTCTCTTAAATTTTTGTTTATAGAAGTCCCTTACTTTTTAGCCTTAACTTTATCATCAACAAAAATGTGCTGATTCTTTGTAATATTATCATATGTATTTCTGTAAGTATGTGACCTCAAAGGGAAATGCTGAACATGACAACCCAACACAGTGGTTTAGGGCCTGGGTCTGGAGTTAGACATCTGGGATTCCAACTCGCGCCATGACACTCCTTGAGCTGTGTGCTTTTGAACAATTTGCCAGACATCTTTCTTATTTTAAGTAGTGCATAACTTAATCTGTATGAAAACATGCTGGATGTTAGCATTTATTATTTTTGCAAAGTCAGGACATCATAGCTGTCTTGTTATGAGAGTTGAAGTATGGAGTTTGAAGTACGCCATGGTGAAGAGCACAGTTAGGGATACAGGACTGGAGCCCTGTGGAAGAGACCAGAGCTGGTGGGGTACTTGAGTTACTGGTAGAGGTGTCTGGAAGCAGGAAAGAAAGAAGATCTGGAGGTTGGGCGTTTAAAAGGGACCTTAGAGGAACAGATTGAAAACTCCCCTGTCACTTGTAACATCTTCGGAATGTGACCAGTTTTGTGGGTTTTTGTTTGGCAGTTTTATGTCTTCATTAACCTCCGTATTTGTAAGAAGCACCACGGGAGACTGAACCACGCTCCACTGTTCTTCAGATTAGGAAAACACAGCGGTGCATTTGGGTGTGGAGTATGCTGGTGCCCCCACGTGGCCAGGGTGCAGTAGTGCGGTCCATGAAACTGGACCGTTGAAGGAATTCCCAGCCATTTTGAGGAAAGGCCCTTGGCTGGAAGGGCTGACTGTAGCAGGTCTGCCTGTTGAACTTTAAGGCTGTTTCCAGGGGCTTTGCTGCTATTATGATACTGGCTGGTGAATATGGTTCCATTTGCAGCCCTTGCATTGAAAGAAGTTGGATGACTCATTAGGGTGTGTGTGTGTGTGTGTGTGTGTGTGTGTGTGTGTGTGTGTGTGTGTATAGGTACATGTATATGCATGTGGGAGGCCAGAGGACAGCCTTGGGAATGGCTCCTCATGTGCCATCCATCACTTTTTGAGATGAAGTCTCTCATAGCCTGGAACCCTGTCTGTGTTTCCACGGTGGGGGCTTGTGTGTTCTGGTGATCACACTTTCCATGCAGGTCCTTCATTGGCTGAGCTGTCTCTCCAGCCTTATTCTTTACATTTTTATGAGATTCTGCTGCAAAGCACGGGGCATCATTTCCTATGTTAAGACAGATTTGCATAGCAGAATCCTAACAAGAGAACTGGAATGTTCCTTTAATTTTGTGCCAGTCAGGCTCTTGTCACGGTTTCAACCTTTCTGTTTTTTCTGATGTTGTGCTCATCACTCATGAAGCAGAAAACATCCTTAAAGTTTCATCTGGGCATGTGTATAGGAATGATGTCAGGTTTTTTGTTTTTGTTTTTTCTGATGAGTAGGACTGGGTGGAACAGTCTGTGAGGAATGCAGCTTCTCTGGTGGGGTCAGGCATTTTGAAATAGTCAGACGGCAGTTTGGATGCTGGCCAGACTGTGGCCTGACTTACTGTTAGATCATCGTTTGTGAGAATGAGAGTAGGCTGATGTCTTGCATTGGCTGAGAATAAGATGCTGTCTAAATCATCAGAAAATGCCAGAAAACTCAGAAAGAACAAACCAGCAGGAACACATGTGTCACAGTGGTGCTAAGGCATTTTCTTCCTTTTTCTGTGATCTTTTATTGCTGTATCGTAGTTATATGTAATGGTAGGTTTTACTAAGACATTTTCTTCATGTATATAAGCAATTTGGTTATATTCACCCCATTACTCTCTTTTGTCCCCCTCCTTCTCCTGCTAATCTTCCTCCTTTTTCCAGGTAGCTCCTCTTCTCCGTGTGTGTGTGTGTGTGTGTGTGTGTGTGTCCCCGTCCCATTGTAGGATCATGGGTGAAGGTTTGTTAACAGGAACATAGATACCTTACCAGTAGCTACATCACTGGAGGAAATGTTTCTCCCTCTCTCATCAATCATTAGCTGCATACAAATCCTCAGGGAGGGGTTGGGGCGGGGACTCCATGAGCCCCTCCCCTTTTCATGACAGGTATCTTCTATCGGTCTTGTGCAGGTAATCACAGCGGTTGTGAATTTGAATATACTAGTCACGTTATGTCTAGAAGTTAGTGGTCCATACCTTTGAGGTCTACCCTTCCTCTGATGCTTACATTCTTTTCTCCTTCCTTCCTCAGTGTGCCCTGACCTTTGGCGGGGAGGTATAGGCATCGAATGTATGGCTGGGTACTCACAGGTCATTTGTTCTCAGCACTTTGATTAGGTAAAGCATCTCTCAGGAGCCCCTGTTCTTTGCAGGGCTAGGGGCATATCAGCTTCCAGCATGAAGTAGTTAGTCCTGTTTATTGCTCACTGTATAGGGTCTAGAGCACTTCCCGCTTACCCCGAGCGCTCCTTCACTAGCCAAAGACTCTCCCTTGACTTCCTGTCTCCTATCAAAGCCTTCCTTCTTGTTTCTCCGTTGACTCTTCCTCTTTAGGATATTCCTAATGAATTAGTCAAGGTTTGTGTGCCCCCCACTCCTTGACTTGCAACTAATGCCAAGAAGGTCATGTATGCTCTGCCCCCATCACCCCCGCCTCACTTCCTGATGCTCTCTGTCTGTTCCATGTGAGGCACACTGCTTGCCTGATTTTTTTTCCTTAGGTACACCAGGCATACTTTGACTTTAATTCCCGACAGTTTCTTCTGCCTGCGAAGTATTTTCTCTTGCTGCATATACTATATTTAGCAGCTTAAAACCATCCAGCATATATTTATTTATTATCTTACCGTTCCCATGTGGTATGAGCCTGGCACAGGTGCCTTAGCTGGATCCTGGGGTCAGGCAGAGCTGGGGTCAACTCTGAGGCTTGGGGTTCTCGTCTAAGCCCCCATGATTGTGGGCAAAATTAATTTCCCTGAAGCTTCTCTAGGAATTATGGCAGTTGCGTTCCTGAAAGGCAGCAGGGGCCACTCCCTGACTCCACCTTCTCTGAAAGGGCACCCCGACTTGGTCAGGCTCACCAAGATTCCTTCCCTTTTGGTGATCTTGAAGTCCACTGGTTGGCGACATTACATCTGCACATGCATTCTTTGCTGTGTGACAGGACATGATCCGAGGAATAACATCCCATTGCCGTAGTCTGCTGGTTAGAGGCAAGCCACAGGCCCCCACCACAGGGCTATAATACCAGATAAGGATATGGGTTAGTGTGTGCCATCTTCCAATTCTTCCTAACCTGCTCTGATATCCACATAGTTTGCTCTCTTATGCTGCTGTCTTTGTTCAGCCTCGGGCTCTCTCTTTTCAAAGTATATATATTTTTCAGTATACTTATTATTTTCTTGGTGATAAAGTGAGTTATTACATGTATCTTATTTTGCTTATTGTCATGTCTCTCCTCTGGAATGTAATCTTGTGAAAAAATGGCAACTTTGTGTTTTGTTCCCCACTCTATCTTCTTGGTGAGGTTGCTGAGGGAATGGAGTAAGCATTCATTAAGAGAATGAATGAATGAATGAACTGACACTACACCAGCTGTTGACTCTTCACAGGCTCTTTCTGGAACAGTATTTTTTCCACACATTCTAGTTGTCTTTGGTGAGCTGCCCTAGATCCCAAGGAGACCATCCAAATGTTACTATGCACTCAATGCTTTCTTTTGGACCTGATGTCTAGTTGGCTGCCTGGTCCTGTTGGTTTGTTCCATTCCTGAGCATCCTGTTCCCATGATTACCCCTCTAGATAGGTCTGGCTTCCGTGTGTGTGTGTGTGTGTGTGTGTGTGTGTGTGTGTGTCTGTCTGTCTGTCTGTCTGTGTGTCTAGAAACATTAAGCTTTGTGCCACCATAATGAGTACCTGAGACAAGCCAACTTAAAAGGAAGAAAGGCTTGTTTTGGTCGGAGATTCCAGTCTGTGTCTGGTTGGCCTTGTTGTCACCATTGTGGGGTCATGTGTCAGAGGAGCGTGGTCACGTGATGATACCTGGAGGAAGGGGCTGGGGAAAGAGACTGGTGTTCTAATATCCACTTTGAAATGGACTTCCCAGGGACCTATCTTCCTTCCACTGGGCCCCATCTCTTCAAGATTCTTCCACCTCTTTAACAGCACTGAGGGCCAGTTCTTGAATATGTGCACTTTTGTGGCTATTCAAGTTCCAAGGTAGGCAACAAATGTCGAAATGCTTCACGGCCTGTCAGTTTCTCTGTCCAGTCACCATGCCATCTTTACAACTTGCCTTTACTCTGTCCTCAGTTTCAGTGACACTCACTGAACTGAAATTCCTTTAAGGCTGACCATTTTCCAGTTCTCAGTTCAGAGGAGTTGAGCCACAGTGCTGGGAAGCTACCACATCCTGACTGGTTCTCGTTGTTCACAGAATCAAGTAGCAACCATGCTCCCATCCTTGGCCAGCTGTCTTTCCCTACCCAGAGGGTCTGCACCCTCTCTCAAAACAGCAATCCTTCAAGAAGCATTTTTTCTTCATCCAAGCAGGGCCCCTTGGATGGCCTCTTATATGTTACCTTTTTTTTTTTTAATTCCTAAATATAGTATGTCTTTGTACAATAGTAATCACTGTCTGTTTGAAATGTACACCCAAATTGCCGTACCACCAATTTAGCTTTCAATCCATACTATTGTCTGTGGCTGCCTATTACCTTTATTTTGTTATCCTCGGATCCGTCCCTTCAGCAAAGCTGTAAAGTACTTGTACTAGGCAGCTACTGCTTTGTCACAAACCACTTCCAAATCCCATGGCTCAGAATAACCTTTATGTTGTAGTTCACATACCTGAGGAACCTGGGGGTTGGATGATCTTGTCTCGGCCCCTTTGGGCTCATCAGAGCTCTGTGGCTTAGCCAGGCTTCAGCTCCAGTTGAAGCTGAGCTGGACTTGTTAGTTGGACAGCTCTGTCCCACAGTTCTCATCCTTGTCTAGAGAGCAGTAGGCTAGCCCAGCCACATTCCTCTCTTGGCGATACCAGAAGTACGGAAACACAAGAAGAACCAGGCAAGGCCTACTGAAGCCTAGGCTAGGCGTACATTAATCTCAGCTTCCAAAAAGGCCAAAGCAAGCCTCATGACTGAACTCAGATTCAACGGGTTGAGGAATACAGTTTCTTGTAGTAGGAGGAACTGCAGAGTCACATTCAAGAGGTGTGGCTATGAGAAGGAGTGAAGACTTGGGGTGGTTTTGCAACTTGCCATATACAGGGTGGATTCTTTTTTGCTTCTCTGAAGTGCCAGCTCTACGCTGCATACTCATCTACCAGTTCCCTATCCCTTTGTAACAAATTACTCTAGATCAGTAGCTTAAAATGTTACCGTATCCACTCATATTCCATGGGATGGTTAGGCTGAGCCAACTCGGGATGGTTCATTTTTGTCATGTGTGTTGTTAGTGAGACTGGCTTGTGTGGCCATAATTTGACTAGATCTAGAAGTCACATGACTGGCCCCTCAGCTGCTGTTTCTAGCTGTCTCCATAATTTGTCCAATTTCTCCTCTATTTACAATTTCTCCAGCAGAGTAGCTGGACATTTTTTTTCCTTTCATGGTCAGTGCATGGTTTTAAGAACATGAAGCTGGAAGCAAAGGCCTCTGGGCAACGACTCAGAAGCTGCATAAAAATTCTGCTGCATTCTGGTTCTGCTGCATTCTGCATTCTGGTTCTAGTTCTGCTGCGAGCCTGGATTGAGTGGGAGGAAGAATATGACCTGCAATACATTGTAAGAGGCAGGTGGCTGCTGGAGACTATGTCGTCCACCTTTGGAAAGACCTTGAAAGGCTGAGAAAATACTTGAGTAAATGTTTGGACGAAATAGTGAAGCAGAAGCAAAGTGTCAGTGAGAAGCATCCAGTGAAGAGTGTCAATGAGAAGCATCGAGTGAGGAGCGTCAGTGAGAAGCGTCAGTGAGGAGCGTCAGTGAGAAGTGTCAGTGAGAAGTGTTAGTGAGAAGTGTCAGTGAGAAGCGTCCAGTGAGGAGTGTCAGTGAGAAGCGTCCAGTGAGGAGTGTCAGTGAGGAGTGTCAGTGAGAAGCGTCCAGTGAGGAGTGTCAGTGAGGAGTGTCAGTGAGAAGCGTCCAGTGAGGAGTGTCAGTGAGGAGTGTCCAGTGAGGAGTGTCAGCATCCAGGAGTCCAATGCAGTAAGAATGACAGCGTCTTTCTTTTCCAGCTGTCTTCATACACGTTGATGAACACGTCAGATTATGGGTTTCCTGAGATCCGCTGGCATCAGACAGCAGACTTTGGCTCTGTCCCCAACCTGAGGATGCCCAATACTTTCATGGCTGTTGCTATGGATCTCTGTGACAGGGACTCCCCTTTTGGCAGGTATGGTTGCCTCTTCAGGTTTGCGTTAGCAGTGAATGTTCTTGCCTGTTGTCTTTCACTGTGACGTTCACTTGTCATGGGATGGATTGGACTGTGGGTTGGAGCTTAGACGTACTATGTATCAATCATCTCTGCTGGGATGTACTGGGTAATCCAAACCAAAGCACACCCCCTCCTCCAATCCAGAAACCCTCACCACCCCACCTAACAAGACCCCTTGGCCCCTCCCTCAGTGCTTCGATACAACAAAAACCTATGTCATGCTCACACTCAGTCAGAGCAGCGCAGTGGAGACTTGGCTCATTATAGTTGTTCTCAGATCCAGAGCAAAAGTCTCCGAAGATCTAGGATGTAGCTTAGTGGTAGAGTGCTTATCTAATGTGTCCCAAGCTCTGGGTTCGAGCCCCAGTACCATCCCTAAAGAAGTGAGTCTCCGAGTTTATCTTCCTTCCATCGTTACTTTTAAGTCTGATATTGGGAAGTAAGTGCTGCCATCTGGAAGCCACGTGTCTTAGTGAAGGTTTCGATTGCTGTTACAAAACACCATGACCAAGACCACTTGGAAAGGAAAGGATTTATTTCAGCATCCAATTCTACATCACAGTCCATCGTCAAAGGGAGTTAAGCAGGGCAGGAACCTGGAGGCAGGGGCTGCTGCAGAGGTCATGTCAGAATGTGCTGCTTACTGGCTTGCTCCCCATGGCTTGCTCAGCATGTTTTCTTATAGAACCCAGGACCACCAGCCCAGGGTGGCACCACCCACAAGGGGCTGGGCCCTGTCACATCAATTATCAATGGGGAAAATGCACCACCGCTTTCCCACAGGCCAGTCTAGTGGGAGCATTTTCTCAATTGAGGTTCCCTTTTCTAAAATGACTCGGGCTTGTGTCGAGACAACGTAAAACATATCACACAAGTCACTTTTGCTTACATTGACTCAGTAAACTAAATCATGGCTAGAATCACCTTCAGTGAAAGTAGGCCATGGAATTCTATGTGGACTCAGGGAAGGGTGGCACTTTTGTTGTTAGCACCAACGAACACTGCATACTAGCTGTAGGATACAGGACTTCAAATATGAAATGGAACCTGATATATGACCTTTAGATGAGAGAAGGAACTTGATAATATTAATTGAATGAACAAATAAAAGGCAGACAGACCCAAATGATGGACATCTGATCAGGTGAAGGATGGCTTTCAGGCAGGCACTAGATGTTAGCTGTCCTAGGCTTGGGTTGTTGCAGCACATCCCAGCAGAGATGACTGATACATAGTACATCTAAGCTGCACCCAGTAGTCCTGACTGTTCCCTTACACTCCACCCTCCTCTCTCCTTTTTTAGCCCTCTCTTGCTGTAAGGTTCTAAACCCAGTGAAGGTCAGAGCTTCATCTTGTTATGACTCACTGTTGTTCTTAAGGTCGCTAGCCACTGATCATTGACTTTTACAACTTTATGCTTTCTTTCCTCCTCTCTTTCTTCTTTTTCCTACTCTTTCTTTGCCTATTCTATTCTTTTTTCCTCCTCCTCTTCCTTCTCCTCCTCCTTCTCCCCTTCCTTCCTTCCTTCCTTCTTTCCTTTTCTTTTCTTCTTCTTCTTCTTCTTCTTCTTCTTCTTCTTCTTCTTCTTCTTCTTCTTCTTCTTCTTCTTCTTCTTCTTCTTCTTCTTCTCCTTTCTCCTTCTCCTTCTCCTTCTCCTTCTCCTTCTCCTTCTCCTTCTCCTTCTCCTTCTCCTTCTCCTTCTCCTTCTCCTTCTCCTTCTCCTTCTCCTTCTCCTTCTTCTTCTCTCTCTCTCTCTCTCTCTCTCTCTCTCTCTCTCTCTCTCTCTTTCTGCATTTTGAGACAGGATCTCACTGTGTTGTCCAGACTGGCCTTGAACTTGTGATCTTTCTGCATACCCAGAAATTCTTTCCTCCCCTTCCTTCTTCTTTTCTTTAAAAAAAGACGTTAGGGACAGGAGAGAGGCCTCAGCGGTGGGAACACTGGCCACTCTTCCAGAGTATCCCGTTTAGTTCCCAGAACTAACTCTCTGTAACTCCAGTTCTAGAGGATGTGACTTTCTCTTCTGGCCTTCACAGGCATCAGGTATGCATGTGATGCCAGACATACATGCAGGCAAACCATACATGCACATAAAATAAAAACAAACATATCTTTGAAGAATTTTGTGTTTTAACCTTACTTGAGTGCTTTGAATACTCCCTCTTACAACATGTGGTTATTGTTGAGCTCAGTCCCATCACCACCCCCACATGTTCTTTGTGCTGCAGCATCCACCCTCGAGATAAACAGACTGTGGCCTATCGACTGCACCTGGGAGCTCGAGCTGTGGCTTATGGTGAGAAAAATTTGACCTTTCAAGGACCACTACCTAAGAAGATCGAACTCTTGGCTCACAATGGGCTGCTCAACCTCACATATGACCAGGAAATCCAGGTGCAGAGGCAAGATAACAGGACATTTGAGGTGAGACTATCAGGGGGAAAAATGAAGTTTGGTTTCGCTCTGTGGTAGTTGGGAATCTTTTCCCATGAGGCCCTCTTCCATCCCTGCGATGTGTGGTGAATCAGCTGCTGGTTGGCGGGGGTGGGGTTGGGGGGTGGTGGCGAGCTTCTCTCAGGGGGACAAATGCACAACTGCTGATCCGTTAGTTTGGACAGAAATTTGATAGCGCAATCAAGGAAGGGAAAATCAGCCCCTAATAAACCATATTCCTTTCCTGTGCCCTTTCTCAGGGCATCCACCTTTGCCCAGAGAATGGCCTTATTCATACTTTATTTGTTAAATGATCATTGCTCTAAAACAATCCCCTTTTGTGTTTCACTGCGCTAAAATCTGAAATTCTTTAGTTTAGTTTAGTGCCTCCTTTGAAAAGCTTAAGCTTGGTGATTCCCAGCTTAGTATGAACTAATATAGCCAGTCTGCTCTCTTCCATGATCCAGCAGGGATCACTACTATAGAATTGGGGCCACTGATTAAAGGGATTAATTAGAATCTCTTACAGTTGAGAGGAGAGGCATTCCTAGATGGGTTGTCTTTGGGAAGACATCGGGTTGGGAGCTGATGTGTGAAAAGAGGATACTGTAGGAGATGATAATGGTGATGGGTAGCCTTCATGCAGGAGTTTAGGGCTGTAGCTCCCATGAGTCCACACACCTCAGACACCTGGTCAGTGTCCATCCTCTGCTTCTTTCCACATGGGCTTGAGGTGAATTTAGAGACTGTCAGGAAAGCTCTGCACTCTCCCTGTCCTTAGCTGGTCATCTCCCTTTCACGTGGCCCCGGAACCATGGTTGGGGTTAGGGCAGAATTTAACCTTTAGGTTCTGTATAACTTGTCTTCTCTGGATTGCTTTCTAATGTCTAAGATTCAGTAGTCATGGTTGCTTTGTGTCCTCGCCTTACTGCATACCTTCTCTGGGAATGCCAGAGAGCCACAGCTGGGTTGCTAGCTTACTCACATTCTTGCCGGCTCTGACATCTGGAGGGAGGGATCAACTGGAGAATGTTCAGGGGTCCAGCCTCTGAATGCTGGACTGCTCTTCCTTGTCTCCCCGGAAAGTTCATATTTTTAAATTGATTTTAATTATTTAATCACTTGAACATTTAAATTTCTTTTTGGTGCTGGGATCAAACCCAGGGCCTTGTACATGCTAAGCACATGCTCTTCCACCAAGCTCGACCTTTAGCTTACATGAACATTTATTATTGACTTGTGGCTCATCTGGTCCAGGGTCTGGTCTTTGGCTCAGAGTGACCTCATTTTCCCTCCTTTCTAGTACGTGTGAAAGAGCAGTTCCCAGTTGTTTGGGCACACCCTTCTGACTTGCCTGGCCATTCTGTCTCCTCTCATAGATCTCCTGTTGCAGTGACAGTCAGTGCAAATGGCTTCCGGCTCCTGTGAACACTTTCTCCACCAAGACCCTGATCTTGGATATCAGCGCTTGTCTTGGCACCGTGGTTGCTTTTCGCTATGCCTGGACCACATGGCCCTGTGAATATAAGCAGTGTGCCATTTACCACCCTCGCAGCGCCTTACCAGCTCCTCCCTTCGCTGCTCTTATTACACACCAGGCTCCTGGACGTAGGGCAGGGGTGTCCAGGGACATTTGGCATAGTGCCAGCTCTTATCTACAAGGGTCAGTCCTTTAGATTTGGGCATTGAAGGAGTTTGAATGATGACAGCTATTGCTTTTAAGAGCAATTTCTAGAAGCCTCATTGAATAGCTCCCAACCAGCATATGGCTGTTCCTGTCTTCTGAGATGAGTACTGGCTAACAGACACTTGAAATCTCATCTTTGTCTCTAGTTACTCAAGCCTCTGTGCTGACTCTTAACTAGAACGTTTGGTCTTATTACCGTCCACTTCCCTGGTATAAAGAGTGAAATGCCCTATTTCTGCCCTTTCACCCAAAACTGTGAACTCTCAGGCCTGCAAGAGATTTAAAGGCCGCAGAGGCTGGTGCTTCCTGTGTTCTTTACAAAAACAAACAAACCCCTGAAAATGGCTATGGAATGCTAAGAAGTTTCCATCTGGGGAGCAGAAATCTTTCTCTCATCAGACGTTACTACCCATGACAAATCTTTCAGGTAAATTAGACATACCACGCATTTGTACCCTCATTAAGCTCCCCCAAACTATCTGTTTTCAGCCCAAAGATTCTAACATGAATCTTTGAGACATGTCAGTCCTATGTTCAAGCATACTGACAAGTGCTGAGGACTGGCCTTAAGGAATAAAGAGAGAGGGCCCAAAAGGTGGAGAAATCACAGGCATAGGGACACATGAAAGCAATTGTACTTGGGGCAAAGAGGTCCTTAAAAATAAGTCTCAGGTCCCTGAGAGGTAGAATTCAAGTAAGGCTAATCCCCACTGAAGAAAGAATTAGGCGGAAAGGAGAGCTGCGTGTAAGCTTATAGAACAAGTGCAGGCAAGGCAGAGGTGACAGTGCCATTTACCACCTGATGAAAGACAGCTCTGTTATAAGCTGGAAATAAACCAGGTGTGGTGTGCACACCTTTAATCTCAGCACTTGGGAGATGGGAGATGTCTGAGTACAAGGCCAGTTGGTTTACAGAGTGAGTTCCAGGACAGCCAGAATTATCTAGCAAAGCACTGTCTTGATCACCCACCTCCCCCCAAAAGAAATTGGAAATAAAAGTATTATAATTAGTGATGTGTTCATATGTAGAGTCAAATTGTTAGAGACAGATTTATAAAATATCCCTGAAGCATGGGAATGGAGTACAAGTGTCACCCGCACATAGCTTTTTTGTTCTTTGTGAGAAATGGGAACTGAAGCAGTGAGCATTTCTCATCATTCTGTGGGGCTCTGGTGCCATTAGAAGCAAGAAAGCTGTGGTGTCAGGAGTTTATTTGGTTAAAAACAAAGAAAAAACCCACACTATACATTCTGCAAGGACCCTTGACTTGTGTGGATTTCTAGCCTGCATTTCTAGCCTCTTCCTAATGCCCATACTGTGACCTCTCTGTATCTGGCCATATGAGAACGTAATCCAAGTAACCACCAGTTCCCGAGAAAAAGTTAAATTTACCTGCCCGTCCCTCTGCCAAACCCTGGTGTTAATTTCACCAAATGAGAGTAAGGACCATTATTCGAATTCTTTGGTCAAATTATGCAAGCTTTATTTTCTATCAGACAGGGCTGTTGTTTTTGCTCTTTTTGGGGGGCCCACCATCCAGCTTCCAAATAAATCACACACGGAGGCTTATTCTTACATATAAATGCCCAGCCTTAGCTTGGCTTGTTTCTTGCCAGCTTTTCTTAACCTAAATGATCTCATCTACCTTTTGCCTCTGGGCTTTTACTTTTCTCTATTTTTGTATACCTTTCTTTCTTACTGTATTGCTGGTTGTGTAGCTGGGGACTGGCCCTTTGCATCCTCTCCTCTTGCTCTTTCTTCTCTTTTCTTCCCCAGATAGCTCTTCTATTTATTCTGTCTGCTGGCCAGCCCCATCTATCCTTTCTCCTGCCTTGCCATCGGCCATTTAGCTCTTTATTAGACCATCAGGTGTTCTAGACAGGCAAAGCAACACAGCTTCACAGAGTTAAATAAATGCAACATAAACAAAAGTAACACACCTTAAAACAATATTTGACAACACAGGGCTATCTCCCTAAATCAGGGTTTGAGAAAATAGCATCGAACACGGGAGACAGAAGGCTTTGTATAGTCCAAAAACCCTGTAAGACTAGATTTTCAAGGATTGGTGGATTCCTAGAGGAATTTTGGTTATATAGGAATTTAGCTGAACATTTAAAAAAAATTCTGGCAGAACACCTTTATGAGGGTGCATTCAAGGTCTGAATCAAACTCCATAGGGTAGGGATCATATCACATTCCAGAAACAGGTGAAAACACGGCCAAGCTTGAACTTTGCAGCCAACAGAAATGAACTTATTCTGACCTTATAATAAAATGGCTTCCATACTTAAAGTGAAGTTAGGGTGGTTCATTACTGCCACACAGGGCCATGTTCTAATGTGGAGGCCGCTAGAGGTGGCCGAGAACCCCAAGCCAAGGTCCTTTAACACCCAGTAATTGGTACATACAGTACAACCTTTGTTCAGGTAATGCATGCAGTAATGAAATCATGTATGAATCAGATTTTTAGTGTTTGAAAGTTTAAAACATTGTGTGGGGGACTGTGTATTTCCCCGAATGGAGATACTTTAAAACCAGCCCTAATAATCACTCAGGGAGAAACACTGCTGTGCTGACTTTGCCTCGGCTTGTATTGTATTCCATATGTGAACTTATTCAAATGATTTTACTTTGAAAAAATGTAACTGTTGACTCCTTAAGTTTTTTTATTTTTTTTATTTTTCCAAGACAGGGTCTCACTACATAGGTCTGGCTGTCCTGGAACTATGTAAACCAGGCTGCCCTTGAACTCAAGAGATCTATCTACCTCTACCTCTGAAGTGCTTGGATTAAAGGCACAAGCCATTACATCCAGCAGCTCCTTAAATTTATGCAGTTAGTGGATTAAGGCTTGTAGTTCAAAAGTTGTGAACTTGTGCTAATCTACCGAATTGTAAAATATGTCTTTTGAGACAGGATCTCACTTCTAGTCTTTGAACTCAGAAATCTGCCTGCCTTTTCTTGTTGGGATTAAAGGTGTGCACCACCATGCTTGGCTTAATGAAACTTTGTCTTTATTCAGGTTGTAATCCAATGAGCTGATATTTTTAGATGGTAAAAGGTGCATGCTCTAGTAACTTGACACAAAACAAGACCAGTATACTCATGTTCTCTCCTCTTCCAGTCTTGTAGACAGGAAGCTATGAATTTGGGCCCAAGTAATGTGGTGCACTGATCCAGAAGCAGGAGGCACACAAGGGCACCCCTCCCCTGACTTTAACGCTATGTAGAGTCCAAAAAGTCCAATTGTGTAGAATGCGGTCAAAATGAAATGACAGTGAGCCAACTAATCCTTAGGTCATATCTGAACTTGTGTTCACATTGGGTACAAGTATATTCTTTAGTAAGGAATTGAGTTAGAGAGGACTTTATCCCCCTCAAAAGATGTGCAAAGTTCAACCAAAAAGATGAACAAATATATATGAGTTCCCAGTTTGGAGATAGGCAGAGAACTTGTTCTACTGACTTGACAAGAAAATAAAGCTGGGCCTGGGTTATAGGGGCTGGTGACCCAGTATTCCTAACAAGATTAGATTTAGTGAGTCAAGCTGATAGAATCTCTGTTTACCTCATGAATCAGCAGGTGCCATGAACTCACTTTGTTAATCGAACCCCTCCCTGATGCTATAGTTACAGCCTTAGGGAGATTAGGTCAAAATGGCTCTGCACAGAACTAGTCCCCTATAACAGGGACCTGGTTACTCCTTCCACATGCAGTCATAGAAAGGCAGCTAGCTAAGAACGGGGGTGGGGGGTGGGGTTGTGGCAAGTATCACCAGGGGGCTAGCTACTGCCAGAGGCAAGCTATCACCAGGGGGCAGGCTATCACCAGGGGCAGGCTATCACCAGGGGCAAGCTACCGCCAGGGGGCAAGCTACTGCCAGGGCCAAGCTATCACCAGGGGCAAGCTATCACCAGGGGCAAGTATCACCAGGGGCAGGCTACCACCAGGCATCTTGAACTGTGACTTCCCAGGTTCCCAAACTGAGAAATAAATTTGTTGTTTACAAGCTACCTAGTTTATGGTATTTTGTTACAGCAGCCCGAAGAGACTAAGCGTGTTTTTAAAGATTAAGTTCACTTCAGGGAGAGCTAAGCACAAATGATCCTATCCTGACTACAAGAAGATAAAAATAAGCAGAACTGTCAAGAGATATTTATTACTAAAAATAAAAGCAACTGAAGTTTATCCCAGGGTACACTGTCAGCATGGGAACATCCACGATGAAATGTGTTAATATCTTCTCTGCTTCTCGAACGCCGCCTTCTTCCACACGAGTAAGTTTTAGTTGAAGTTAAAAACTCGTGAGGATGAGAAGGACGCAGGCTCTACCCTCTTCAGTCTGAAGGCTGCATTGGGCTGCACTGTGATGGAGACTTCAGGTGCTGCAGGTCAGTGTCTCCCAAGGGCTCATGTGTCAGGAACTCTGGCTGGTAAGATGACACAAAGGCTTCATGCTGAAGCTCAGGGAGGTCCAGCGATCCTGGAAAAAACAACTCCTTAATTGCATCGTTGCCTGGGAATCTAAGGACTGACTGCTTTGTTTGGATGCACACACAACCTCTTAATTCCTTACACTTGTAAAAGTCAACCCTATTTTGTCCTCCGTTGGTAAAATGAACAGACAGGTATTTTAACAATGGGGAAAAAAAAGAATAGATGTAGTGAATTGTCATACCCACAAACCCTTATGACCCTAACATCCCTAATATCCCTGACCACTTTCCATTTGTGGGAAATAATCCAGGTAACATAGATTGGGCCAAAAGCCAACACTGACCTAAGTTTTATTCTCTGTACAGCAAACCTGCCAGTTTCCACTTGGTCTCACTTAAGGTACAGAATGAGACATTCAAGTTTCTGGACAGGCCCCAGGCAGGCTTCACGTCCCCCTTACCCTGCACTCACCATGCCTGGCTCAGTGAAGCATGCTACTTACTGCCCACTGGTGTGGTGAGGGTACAGGAGTCTAAAGATGGTTGGTTTTCAAACCGGAAAGGCAAAGTTAAAAGATACCTGGTAGAATGGAATCCTCGTGGTCATCATCAAAGGTCTGTGAATCAAAGGCTTCAAGGCTCATAGCTGCATCGTTCTCTGGAAGCTCCTGGGACAGCTGCCCCTTCCTGGGTTTGCAGGCATCAAACTTCACCCACTGATAACTGTGGACCAAAGGGAATCATTCTTGAGAGCTGCTAGTCCAGAATAACCTGCCCTACCAAATGGATCAAGTTATTTTTTTCATCAGGTCTTCCCCGATATATACCTAAAAACCATCAGCTAAGAAAAACAACCCAAACTTGAGCAGGCAAGCCTCTGGTGACAGGTGACAGTGTTCCACACAGAAAATGGCACAAATTGAGCAGCCTTAATTTGAGTTCAAAATACTCCAAAGCATTTTGTGTAACCATGAATGGGAAATTCCACATCTCACAGGACGGTCACAATTAAAATGAAGGTGCACTAAAAATGTTATAAAACTGTCCAGGGGGTATATGTAATATGTATAAGAAACAACTGGATTTTCTGTTTAGACTTAGGTTTTAACCCCCAAGTTACCTCTTGTGCATATAAAGTCGTCCTCCTCCACCCCCCTCCCAAACTTGATCTGAAGACCAAGAACTCAAGAGATCTGCCTGCCTCTGGCTCCTCAGTGCAGGAATTAAAGGTGTGCACCACCATGCCTGGTCCACATATAGTCTTTAAAAACCCAACATGACCACCAGTAAACCACATCTGAAGCACATCTCATCAAGCATTCTGGATACAGAGCCATCAACCGGGTATGCAGCACACTGGGTAACTGGCTTCCTGCTCCCCTGTCTAGATGGGTAGGAAAGTGGGTCAATGTTGTGGCATGTGAAGAAGCCAGCACACCTTTGACACAGAAATGCATACATGAACAAAGGAGTAACTGGCACTCAGCTGCCAGTTTAGGACACTGGTCAGCTGGCAACCGAGTGCCTATCAGTGGAACAGGTTTGCTCACACTTACTTGACACAGTTTTGAGCTTCTGGACAACTCTGAATCAGGTTGTGGACGATTGGATGAGAAAACCCAAAGAACTCAGCACCACATGAAAGCAGGTTAGGCATCAGTTTCCCCCTAAGCAGAAAGGAGAGAGCTTTAACTTGATGAGAGCTTAGGAGGAGGTGAAGACAGGCTTAAGAATGGAATGGCGGTATGGCCAGATACCACACTTCAGCTTTCCTAGCGTACTCTGAGGATAGCAGCTAAGGAGTCTGAAGGATACAGCTTAGGTTTCTGTAAAGCCAGAGATCTCTAGGCACTGAGACAGCAAGGGTCTCAACTGTACCAATGGTGACCCTTTTAGTGTGCCCTCAAGCTGGTGGCCAACTTACGTTGCAGAACTGATGGTCCTGACCAGTTCTTCATAACAGGCATCTGCAGAAGAGCCGACGATGGTATTCTGGGGGTCATCTTCAGGAACAATTTCAAACTGAGAATGACAGAACAAAGGTCAATTTGCAAGGGGGGAGAAGTAGAGTTGTATGACTCCTACAAATAGTTCCCGTCTCTCTAGAGCTGAAGCTACTCACAACATGCCAGGAGATGGGCACAACAGCTTCTTACCATGTTGTTAAAAATTCAAACCAAAGTAAACAGAAAAGCCCGTGATTTTGAATCTTTACATCTTGCTTGACTGGGCCAGTGGTCAGCACTGAACTTGCTCCACGCCTTTCTATCCACTTACAGCCCTAAGTCCAAATACAAATGGTATTTTATAGAAATGAGATACATTGTTCTATGTTACCCTCTATTTCTCTGGGAAACTTATGTAAGAGTACCTAGCAATTGTCTGGGCCAAAGGATACTTTACCAATTTTTACTGTGTATACATTTTTCTTTATCTTTGCCAATACTGGATATTATCAAACTAAAGTCACCTGATGTTAGGGGAAAAAACTGAAGCTAATTTTTTATCATAAATCAATCATACTTAGAATCTTGTGTGATTAGTGACCTAAGAACATTAAGAAATTTTTTTCTTTTAGCATTTTGTCTCTCGGAGGAAATTAAGAATCATGTGATTTTCATTAAACTTCTGAGACCCTGATTGGATACGCACTGCATTTACAGATGTTGAAAATGTGGTACCTTGCACAATGGTAACTTTTCCTATTAGCACACTTTGTGTGGAGCACGCTGTGTGACTGAGACGATGTCAAAGACCAGCTCCACCTGACAGAGCTCCAACAGTGATCAGTTTCTCACACCGTTAGGCAGGCTGGGGTTCTACTACTGGGGTCCTTACCATGCTTCCAGCTCAGTTTTTGAGATTGGAGGCTCTATCAGAAAGTGAAACAAGGCTCTCTGAAACTGCAGTGTTTGCCTGAGGGTCCTTGTATTTTAGCTGAGGCAACAATGTATCAAGTAATCTGTATGCATTTGCCCTTCACCTAAGCCCACTGGTTTTAGCCTCAAACAGTAACAGTATGTGTGGTAAAGTTACTATGGTTTAAGGAAAAGGTACCACCTAGAGAATTAAATACAAATCTGTATCCCAGAAGCTGTCATAGCTGTGACAGATCAAGTCAGTTCTCCTGTGTCTTGGTGCAGTACAAACATTGTCTACAGAGTGTCTTACAGTGTGTCAGAAGAAGGAACAGTTACAAAGCCAAGGAGAAAGGAGGTTCTCAAAACAAAGAAAACAACAGAAGGAAAAGGGCCAGTCATCCTGCTGGAGTGAGTACCTGCGGCTGCACACCGCCGTCCTTGACCTGACAGGTGTACAGACACTTCTGCTCTGGACACTTCATGCTGGCGAACACCCGAGTACTGCAGTAGCCCACAGGGTAGATGGCACTCTCATCATGGAAGCCAGGCCGGTTGGTGATGATCTAGAAAAGATCCCCCAATCTGGAGTTGAGCTCATTTAAGGCTTTAGAAGCCCAGTTTACTATGGCAGCCTTTAGAGCCACTTTGGGGCTGCGAAGAGTGACAAACAGAAAGTGATGGCCGTGAGCAGACAAAACTGACCTGGTTTCACAGGGACTAGAGATTTTCTGGGGTTGGTATGGATCAGCAAAGGGCTGCTGCCAGTGGGAACAGGGAAGGCTCAACCCCACTCCCATGGTTCTGATTATCCTGTCTATATGCTGGTCTCACTCACCTCCCCCAGGCTATATACTGTTAGACCCCCTAGTCCGATGGGGAACACAGGCCGTCCTGAGGGATCCAGGGCAATGGGCCGAACCAGCTTGCGAGCACCTCCCTCCATTTTCTTTTTCTTGGATGTTTTCTTCAGAACTGAAACGCAAATCTGGGGTCACCCACTTTAGGTCCCTGCCATTGCCAAGGGGAGGGGAAATTTACAAGTGAATGGTAAAGGCAGCAAGCCAATCCTGGTTTACACAGATGCTCTTTATGACGGCATTTCACACCATAAGCCCATCATAAGATGAAAATACTGTAAGTTAATGCAGATAATATACCTAACTTAACAAACATCATGGCCACAGAGTCTACTGTGGAGTGTCAAGTGTTTCCACAAGTGTGTGTCTGTCTAGGAGCTATGGCTTGATGCCATTAGCGAATATCAGAGTCTCACACTGCATATCACTATCCTAAGAAAAGATCAAAATTCAAAGTCCAATTCAATGCATCCTGCTTTCATAAAATTGTAAAGTTGGAAAAGCACTGGGCTGAACCATTGCTGGAACTGAGGTACCGTCTGTAGTCACTAAATAGCCATATGGGCCTGTCCCCCAAAGCCCAAGATCTAACTTGCCTACTAACAGTCATCAACTTTAACATAAGCATTTCGGTGCTAAACATCTTACATTTTTCAGTAGCCTTCAACTGTACAACAGGAATCCCTGAGCTAGCGGTGTGCTCAAAAGGCCACCTCGCCCATTTCCCGGCCTCTAGGGAACAGTACAGTGGAAGCAGGTCCAGAGAGCAGGGGCAGGAGATGAGGAGCAGAGGCCTCAGGCTGCCTGTCCCATCTATCACGTCTAACCAGACTCTCTCCAAAGTAGCTCCCATGAGACACGTGCTTCTCAAGGATGTTAGGGCCCTTTATGAAACACATGTGGCCCCTGGTGTCTACTGGGTCTTCGTCATCGGGAGAGCCACTGAGGCAACGGATACACCGTCTTCTTAAATACCTTCCAGTTTGTTGTTCTCTTTGCCCCTTTCTTTTTTCTCCTTCTTGGATTTCTTCCCAAATGGTTCCTCAGCCCCAGTGCCGGGCCCAGCTCCCGGGAGAGTTCCCACCGAGCTGGCCACACCATAAGCCAGGGGCAAGCTGGAGCTGTGGGAAGGAGCTGGCGCCTGTGGTTCCCCTTCAGTTAGAGCCTGAAGCTGGAGGAGCTTCTTCAGCAAGTATCTGAGGTTGGAGAGGAATGGGAGGAGAGGCGTCAAGTTCTGGTTTTTCTTTTTTTCCCCCTCAATTCATTATTTTACTTAAGTACCAGGAAGTACAGAATTATACACAAAGATTATCACACTCAAACAATAAGGTTCTTATGAGAGCCTGGAGACATTGAAGCCCCACAGGATAATCAATACTTGAAGAAATCAAGATAATAGCTAGCACTTCTCTTGCACCAGCAGGGCTCTTCTACCTTTAGGGTGGAAGGCCTCAGGCATCTGAAGGGTGTTCATATGAACCCACTGTGCTTTGCATAGGGAAATACAGACCGAGTATTTGTAGAATGAAAAGCAGTGTTTTTTATCCCTTGGTTTGCATAACTGGGAAGCGACAATAACTTATTACATGTAGCAAGAAGGCTTTGTCAGAAAGATAAGAGGAACTCTCTTGCCATCCGAGTCCAACAAAACTTGGGTGGGAAAATCACAGGTTTGGATTCTTTGTATTGTCTCAAGTGGTCAAGGGGTTACACAATGTGCAAGAATCCTCTGGAGAAAAAAAAAATCTCCAATACTACTACCACCATTACTAACAACAACAACAACAAAATGAAGCTAGCTTACCTTCTTTCTTCTTTTGCTTTAAGGAATTTTTCCTCAAGACGAGCAATTTCATCACAAATAGCAGCATTTTCCTTTAAGAAAACAATGGACTGTAATCACATAAAATGAACTTAAAAATGAAGATATTTTCTGGGGACAAGATCTGTATCTCAAATAAACAAAAACTCCTCTGTGCTTCAGGATAAAAGGGAAATGCTATTCTGCTCTGCACACAAGCTATTAACACATCTTTACAGGACTGGGAGATTGCTGAGCAGGGCAAGGCACCTTCTGTGCAAGCAAGATTACTTGAATTTGATCCCCAGAACCCAGACTGGAAGGAGAGAAACTACTCCTGACAATTGTCTGCTAACTTCTACATGTGCTTGGTGAAACACACACATTAATAATAATAATAATAATAATAAAAGACATGCCTTTAAAATAATCTGTGGGTAAAGTTTGGGTTCCACGGCAGGCAGAGTAAATTACATAATTTCTTATCCAACGAAGGGACATCTTTCGATGAACAGGGGCACTCTTAAGGCGTATGCCAGAACAATATGGTACACCAGGATTTACATACATTTGGCAAATCAAGGTATGTGGTCACTTCAATTAGTGTAGCCTTTGGCAGAGAAAAGGATATACCACCTAGACCTGAGTTTACACACTACAAAATTCTAAGGACTAGCTGTGCTCAACAGCCTTGGCCTTGACAAGGACAATCTATCCCAAAATATTTATAGAACAATATGTTAAGAGAGAAAAAAAGGAGAAAAGAAATTAAATATTGTGTGTAAAATCCTTAGTATCATCATTCCTTACTTCGGACTGTCTAACTTAAGACTAATTCTGAAGCAAATGCCCATTTGGATGCTTCCCAGGTGGAACCTCAAAATCGATGTTCAAAACATCCCCTTGCTTCACAAGATTTTCATACACTTAAAGGAACCATCATCCTTAAATAACGAATTTTAAGCAGTAGGCAATTCTAACATGAAATGACAAAAGGGAACAGTAAATAAGGAGCTGCACTGATGTACTTTTTCCCCCCAACACACATACAAATGTTAATGTTTTAGGAATGACAGATTTAATGTCAAAACTTTCCCTTATGCATGTAAAAGGCCTAATATGTTCAACTGAAATTTTGTAGACAGAAGAGTTAAACTCCTGATTCAGATGTGTGAGAGCATTTGGAACGGATATCTATTTCCAAGCACCGAGGTGACTCTGGTTAAGCCAGAACAGTCTATTAGATTTATCAGACCCTAGTAAGTCTTGGTTGGCAAAGCAGTTTATTCGCTAAATCCGAAATCCCTACAATTAGGGCAGGAAGTCGAGACACACCTCCACAACAGGCTGTAGTGTGCTTCCTTATGAGATGAGTTCCACTTCCCGTACCGGGTTAGAGGGAAGGCAGAAATACTTGGAGAAGCCTCGTCAATGGGAGCCACAACCAGGCATTTCTGAAAGATTCAGATGCCTGTTTAAGCAAGGTGTCAGCCACGGCGTTGGGGTTGGGGTGTGCTTAGGAAATAGGCTGTGTAATATAAATAATAAACCGTAATCAAGATATTCAAGTCGGAGTCAGGGTAAACCATCTCTCGGGGCTTCAGTGTTTTTGCCTTAAAAGACTCTTAATACTTAACTCATCTAGAAAACGAAACGTGGCAAAAAGGTAGCGATTACAGTTTACTGGTGGAGCACTTCGCAGTCCTCGTTTACAGAGTAGACAGGACTAGAGAAATGGTAACTTATCCAAGGATAGGGGGCTATTAAAGTGATGAAATTAACGCTGGACTGATACTGTTTCTCTGGGGGAGGAACAGATGGGGAAACCTGTCCCCAGGGAGAGAGCGGCTGAACCCAGACTCACAAACACGGTGGCCTTGGCCGCTTTGCGCAGCCGCAGGTACTTCAACCGGTACTTCTCGTTCTGGCTCTTCTTCGGGAGCCTTTTCATCCTGGCCTTGGACAGCGGGGTGCGCGGCTCGGAAGCCAGGCCGCCCAGCAGGCTCATGATCCGGCCCCAGCTCGGGGGCTGCGGGGCGCGGAGGGCATGGAAGGGAGCCACAACCAGCCGGCGCTCCCCTGCACTTCCGCGTCAGTTTCCGAAGGAAGCCTCGCCGGAAGTTGCGCAAGACCACTGCCACGTGTAACTTCCGGGTTTGGGAAGCTGCGGTTGGGACCGGGAGGGGACTCGGAGGAGGGGTGTGGCTCCGGGCTCCAGGGAGAAGCTGAGGCTGGAAAAGACCGGTTCTACCCGGGGGTTAGAGTGCGTCGTAGCGGAAGAAAAACAAAAACAAAAGAACCCCAAACAAAACCCTTCTGCGACTGTTCCCGTTCTCCCTTCCCTCAGGCGGGTGCGAGTCAACATCTGCTTTTCCCAGGTGCTCTGAGCAGACCTTCCTGCGTTTAAGGAGACTTGAATATTAGTGCTGGAACACAGCTTCCCATTTCTGCTACTCGTACAAGTGTTGTGAACTTCGGGGATAGGAAAAAGAAAAAAGTCCTTGATTGTCCCAAAGCTTGGGATCTAGTTGCAAATAGTTTTAATAAAATGTTAGCATAAAGTCGGCGTTCAGTGGTTTTTGAATGAAACCAAGAGTGTTTCCATACACATACCCTCTATTTTTAAATAGTTTAATCTTTATAACTCAACTTTATAAGGTCAACTGAAGGATGAACACATCTTTAAGTGCAAGATCGCCCTAGAGCGGACAGCAGGCTTACATTGTTTTAGTAGTGCCACAAAACCAGTTGACTGAGCCTCTTGTTCAGTTTTTTTTTCCTCTCAAAACAATATTAGTAATGAGATGGGTGGGATTTCCAAACTAGTGTCCTGATACAGAAGGGAATTGCTGTAAAATTATCAAAATCTAGGCATTTAAGGTTGTACATGAAAGTTCAGAAAGATGTTATATAATTAAGTTAACCGAATTAATAAAGAAAAATTTACTAGTAATAAAAACAGAATTCATTGTTACCCAGGTACTTCATCTCTGAAAGCTGTAAAAACAACTGCAGTTTTGACAAAACGGAATTTTTTCCCCCAAGACAGGGTTTCTCTGTGTAGCTCTGGCTGTCTTGGAACTCGCTCTGTAGACTACGCTGGCCTTGAACTCACAGAGATCCGCCTGCCTCTGCTTCCCAAGCACTGAGATTAAAGGCATGTGCCACCACCACCCTGCCACAAAATGGATTTTAACACAGAGAAAAACCTTGTAGATATTTTCCTGTAACTGCCCAGGTTATGAGCTGCTTTTGATGGATGTGATTGTGTCTAATGGCACAGCTCCAGGGTGCCATTTGCCTTCACAAATATGCCCAAGGCAGCCCTGTAGATTTAATTCTGGAAGCTCTAGGTGCCTTCACAAAGGTACCCAAGGCAGTCCTGTAGATTTAGTTTTGGAAGCTGTCAGAATTGTGACAGGCAATAAAATACACTGTCTTTGAAAATATGTACTGGAATCTTAGCCTGAAAACAGTCGTAGTAATCAAAATTGACTTTATTCTTACTAAAAGCATTATTTTTAATAGCCTGATTTGCTGTCTAACTGTGCTGACTTTTTTTTTTTTTTAAAGACTTATTTATTATGTATACAGCATGTATCCCTGCAGGCCAGAAGAAGGGCACCAGATCTCATTACAGATGGTTGTGAGCCACCACGTGGTTGCTGGGAATTGAACTCAGGACCTCTAGGAAGAACAGTTAGTGCTCTTAACCGCTGAGCTATCTCTCCAGCCCCTAACTGGGCTGACTTTATTTGTATTATTCATCTTCTTCATGTGTCATGTCTACTGAGAGGAAACTCTCAGCCTCTGTTTTAGTCTGCAGGCTGTTTTGACCAATGGACTTTAGTGGAATATGAACAAACATGTTTATTGTTTCTTCTTCATTAGAGACTTTCTCTTTTACAATTAAGACACTTTTCTTGCATATTTTATAAATTAAGAAGGTATTATTTATTTGTTGGCCTTTAAAGACTAGGTTCTTTAAACTCACAATGTAGGGGACAACGATCCTGAATTCCTGATGCTCCTGTCTCTATCCCTCAAATTCTGGGGTTATAGGTATTGACAGCCATGTCCAACTTGGGGAAAATTTTTTTTTTTTTTAAATTCATAGGCTAGGGTCTAACTCAGTGGTAGAATAGTTGTCTGGTAAATGAAAGGGTCTGGGTTTGATTTCTAGCTCTCCTGAATGAATGAATGAAGAATGAGTGAATGACAGAGGACCTGAGTTTGGTTCCCAGCATCCACTTCTTGTGACTCACAAACATCGGTAATACCAGCTCTAGGGGATCTGACATGGGCCCTTCACTCACATGTGTATTCCTGTCCTCCATAATAACTAAACTAAACATATCTAAAAGTTAGAGTAAGCCGGGCGTTGGTGGCACACGCCTTTAATCCCAGCACTTGGGAGGCAGAGCCAGGCGGATCTCTGTGAGTTCGAGGCCAGCCTGGGCTACCAAGTGAGCTCCAGGAAAGGCGCAAAGCTACACAGAGAAACCCTGTCTCGAAAAAACAAAAAAAAACCAAACAAACAAACAAAAAGTTAGAGTAAAAACAAATCAACAAAAACAAAAGAAACCCATTATTTTGAGCTTGATCCTATTCATGTTAAACTTTTGATCTCCATCATCAGACCAATACAAAAACAAACAAACAAAAATCTGCCACCAACAAAAACAACAAAAAGCTCACCCAAGAAACCCATACTGCTGCCTCTTTGAATGAAGTACTCTTAACATTTTAGTATATGTGTTTGACATTTTCACAAACGATAGACCATACTGAATACAATGTTTCTTTTTGCTTATTTGTTATCATCTTTTAAAGAGTTATGACTTCTTTGAAAGCGCTGCTTCCTTTTACTTTTTTTTTTTTGGTGTGTATGTGGTGTGTATGTGGTGTGTGTGTGTGTGTGTGTGTGTGTGTGTGTGTGTGTGTGTGTGTGTGTGAACCTGAGTGTGAGGGTGCATTCACATGTGGAGGTGGCATATGGAGGACAGGGATTGGTTTCTGAATGTCTTCTTTAGTTGCTTTTCCATTTTTAAAAGGCATTCTTTTTTTTTCTCACTGAGTCTGCAACCATTTTGGTTAGACTGACTGGTCATTGAGTTCCAGAAATCTGCCTGCCTTGGCTCCCCAGTGCTGGGGTTATAGATGTGCACTGCCACACTTGGCGTTTCAGGTGAGTGGTGTGGCTCTGAAATTAGTGTCCAATGCTTGTGCAGTGAGCACTGTACCCCATGAGCTCTCTCCTCAGTCCTGTGGGCATAACTTAAATGTCTCTGAACTGTTTCAGCTGTGGCTGTATTGTCTTTTGCACAATTATTTCTACATTGTTTGGTTTTTTGGGTCAATTCATGTGACACACATCTCTGTGGCCAAGGCCCTTTGATATTGGACTATGTGCACGAGTTTCTGCGTTCCAAAGCCTGGGATGCTACTGACAAACTTGTTTTCTTTTACTGACTTAAGCAGCTAAGTGCCTACTATGACACAACTGTTAGAAAACTTCATTCAAGAAGGAAGACAAATACATTTGCAATATTGATATAGTATGGATGTTTATTTCTGAAGTCGATTTTGCTTAGCAACCATCTAGGGAAAGAGGGAGAAAACAGGAAGGATTCTTGAAGGAGCTACTCCTGGGCACCCTAAAGTAGAAGTAGTTGTTGGTACAGTAAAGGGCAGAGACATCCACCCTGGAGGCAAGACTGCATGTCCAAACACTCAGTGTCATGAGAAGCATGGGTACTGCAAGTAGCTGATTACGGTAAAAGCAGTGTGCAGCTGTTACAGGGTTGGCTTCTAGCTTCTAGTCTTGTGGAAGGAAAGACTTCAGTCTAGAGCCTCAGAGTTTAAGCAGTAGTTTATTTAGCAATGCAAAGCAAGCCTTCCAAAGAGAGACTGAAGTGGGCTGTTTGAGGGTGTGTGTCTATGGCCAGAAGTCCAAAGTGTTCTCTGTTGTGGATTTTTAAGACATTAGAGGTGGGTAGCATCTTCATGGGGTAAGGTGACCTGCTTTTCCTCCCAAAGCTTGGTGGGTCAGATTTCCTTTTTATGGTATTTCTTCCCATGATCCTCTAGAAATATCCATGATACCAGTGGGTTGAAGGGGTGGGGACAGAAGGAAGGCGAAGGAGAAAGGGAAGAAAGAGGAGGAGGAGGAGGAGGTGGTGTTATCAGAACTACTTCATTATAGCAATATCGAAGCTGGGATCTTTTGCAGACAGAGATCCTTTGCTAGGGTACAGGTGTGGTGAAGGGCCCTGGTGTTTTGGTTTTTGATATAGCAAGAACTACTTATCTGTAGCTTCAAGGATGTCTAACTGCAAAGACACATTCTGGTAGTCAGGACACACAACTACCAAAATGCAGCTGTGCTTCTGTTGTTGTTGTTGTTTGTTTGTTTTGGTTCTCTCCTATCTGACGCTTTTCAAAGTGCCATGACTGATCTCATGTCTGTCTGTCAGTTAAGAAGGTTATGTCATTCCACAGTGCAGCCATTCTGTTAGTCTTAAAATTAAAAGCCGAGAGCAGAGTTTTAAAGCAGTTTGCTAAGTTGTACAAACATGCTTGGGCTGTCTTCTAGGCCTCCTTTCTCTCTGCTCCACCACTCATGGCCATCTTTTTACCTAATGGGGAAGCAAGAGCAGAGAATGGAGCAGTAGGCAGTGTGTAGATCACGAAAGGCTTCTGTACTCACCGGGCAGGTGGACTTTTATTAATGTCACCAGTGAGCATCTATAAGATCTTAGCCTGCTTTACCTTAGTTTGTCAGAAGCAACATGGCTTTTCTACTCACCTATATGAAGAAGGATCTAAATGGCTTGTGTAAAAATTCTCTCAAGAAATATATAACATACAGCTTAAAAAATGTTCATTAAGAGACACCATGGTACTGTGGGTTAAGCACAGCCTATGGAATCAGAGCAAAGCTTTGGTAGTTAGATGCAAGGATGGACTCGTGAATTGGAGAATATACAGAAGTGAACCAATGTGACTTTCATGTTTAACATTTATTTATTTATTTATTTATTTATTTATTTATTTATTTAATTGCATGTGGAGATCAGAAAATAACTTGTAGGAGTCGGTTCTCTTCTTCTACCATTTGGGTCCCAGGATTGAATTTAGGTCATCAGGCTTGGCGGCAAGCCCCTTAATCTACTGGCCTTCAGTTGTTGGGTGTAAGTGAAGGTGTAGTATTCCTTGAACTATTAAGATTTATGAAAATGTTTGTAGTCCATAATCTGAGCTTTTGTGGAAAAGAAGCTTTAGCTTATATAATAAAAAAGTGTATTTGATCCTTAAAGATTCCGTTCATGGCCTTTTCTTCTGTCCTTACATCCCAAGAGCAGATTACAAGTTAAGTTGTCTCACTTTGCTGGCCATGGAGGGCTTGGCAAGGCTGAAGATGTCTACAGAGCAAGATGACAAGCAAAATCAAAGTGTTTCTAGGGTTTCATAGCCTTATTAATCTCTTACTAAATTGTTCTACTTGCTCATTGGGGTGAAGCAATCAAGACTCCTAGAGTGAGTAGACATTGTGAGAACTTTCCTCCATAAATGGCCTTTAGAATCTTTCTGTGTTCAGTGTCTAGACTTCAATTTATTCAGTGTCACTGTCCTCAGAATGCTCTAGACCTAATTTTTCAGATCTTTGACTCTTTTCTAGACTTCACATTGAATTTTCATGCACTGATTCTATCTTCTTATAAATACAGGATATTCAGCCTAATCCAATCTTAACCGATTTTAAGTGAATATCATCATCATCATCATCATCATCATCACCACCACCATCTTTATTATTTTTTTGGTCTTTTACTCTGTACAGCTTGTGAAGAAGGAGAGTTACTTTAGACAAAACTCATCTCTCCATGGTTCCTCTCTTAACTATGGGTGTTCATCACATACCTGTTGGGTGAGATGTTTAGGTTTTGAGGGTTCTAGCCCGGCCAATAGAGTCATAAAATCGACTACTGTGTCAATGTTGTGTTTTTGGGTGGTTGTGTCCTTCAACACACATAAGACACTCAGCCAGCTAAAAGAGATGAGCTCAGAGATGTTAGCTCGGAGGAAAAGAAGGATCACATTGAGGTCATTAATGGGGCATCCCAGCATCTTTCTACTGAGGAGATCAAAAGCTGGGAGCATCTCATAGATGGAGAGGAGTCGTTTGTCCCACCGACATAGCCGTGTAAGGTTGTAGATTATCACTGGAACCAGTACGGTGTATACTGTTGCACTGGACAGACTTACAATCTGGAAAACAGACAGGGAAGTCAGCCTGCATGTGATCAGATCTGGCACATGGGTCTCATCATGTAGCAGCCCTGTCTTGATGGAGCAGCTGAATTCTTCTTGGAATAAGACATCTAAATGGAAGTGGCCAAGGTATAAGTAAGTGGCTGAGGTGAAGAGGAGTAAGAGGGAGTTCCTCAGGAGGTAGGTAGCCACTAGCGAATGGGAGCGCTGCTTGCACGCCAGATACCGCTCTAGCAAGGGGAATTCAAAGTACCGTTCTTTTCGGGCCCTGGGTAAGGGAAGAAAAAAGGCACTGTTAGGAAGCATCATTTAGAACCACACCCCAAAAGTCATGGGGGAGGCTAGTTGGTCTGTGTATATAACATGGCATTAATTTTTAAACTCTATTTTTATTTTACATGCATGGGTGGTTAGCCTGCAACGTCTGTTGGAGCACTACATGCACACATCACCTGCAGAAGCCAGAAGAAGGCATAGGAGCCCTGGGACTGGAGTTACAGATGTTGTGAGCAGCTATGTGAGTGCTAGAGTCTAACTCTAATCTTCTACAAGAGCAGCCAGAACTTGTAGCTGCTGATCCATCTCTCCAGCCCCAAACATGACATTTTTAGTATCCGTGAAAATCTGTATTCCCTGCCTAATCATAACCACAGTTCTTCACCCAGAGGAGGTGTGTGAGTACTCCTCAGTTCTCCAAACATTAAATATAGTGTCTAAAATCCAGGGACGATAAAAAAACCATGAATGGTCACAGTGCAAGTGAGTTTCTGCCAAGCAAGGTTAACTGAAGCTCAAAGCCGAAGTAGGATTTACAAAGCAATAAGCTTATGATTGGGAATATATATAATGGAATTCTGTGTTCTGAGTTTGATTTTGAGGTCAGTTCATTCATTTTATACAAATTAACACATCAACATTGATCGATCACAAGTCTTAGGTAAACTCACCTTTCGGCAGTGCCCACTGGCTATGCTAGACCCATTTAAAAACTGCACCAACCTTTTCTCTGAGCTTTCTTGCTCCCTTCCCGTTACTTTTTCCTTGTTCAGACTGTTTGTCATCTACGAAGACATATTTTATGTGTGTACTTTGCCTACTTGCTGCCTGCTTTCCTTCAATAGACTCTTAACTCCACACTGGTAAGTATAGCTTCATTTTCTTTTCCCCTGTCCTGAACATCAGCATACACACACACACACACACACACACACACACACACACACACACACACACACACAATCTAAGAAGTCTGGTACTCAGAGATGAATGACTAATTCCATCAATGATTTGCTCAAGGATAAGGGGGAAAGTACTTAGACAAAACAGAAGGTTTTTGTTGTCTAGGCTAGGTTAAATATCCCATATCCTAAATCCTTGGGGTCTGGGAGTGTTTCAGATTTTGGTGGGGTTTTTATCTTTATTTTGGAATACTTGAAAGACTTTACTAATGATATCTTTAAAACACTGGATTTTTGAGCACTGGGCAACTTGGAGGTTAGGAATGCTCAAATTGTAACTAAAAGTTTGAAAAGTAGTTGACATTGTGCATGAGGCCTTGGATAGATATTTGAGACTTCCAACATTTTTGCTAAGCATAGAGGGAGTTAACTGAGGTTTCTGAACAAGCCAATAGTAAACAAATATTTTAGAGCTATTAATTCCTGTGGCTCAGTGTGTTCATCTGTAAACTAGAGGCAGAGTCTTCTTCTCTCTACAGGAATAAGAAGGTTCATCCCCTCTAAGAATGAAGGGATGAACTGAGTACTTTGCTCTCTTGAGAAGGATGGCATAAAGAAAATATGAAGATGATTCTGCATGGTTATCAATTTAATGCTCCACAGAGTCCTTTAGAAAAACCTAGAGTGGACAACTCACTTCTCTAGCTCATCCCAGAAGACGTGGGGGTCGGAGCTCTTCTGCCGGATCTTCAACATGTGCTGCACCAGGCGGATGGAGCGGTTGTAGGACTTGTCAAGTTCGCTGATGATGAACAGCAGGTCAGAGCTGAGGGCGGGCACAGCTGCATATTGCCACAGCAGCACTGGCAGATACATGGCCACAGCCAGGGCCAGTAGAGAGTAGGGGAGAGCCTGCAAGGAGCACAAGGCTGAGGAGGGAGTCCGGGCTGCTGGGCCTTGAATGAGAGCTAAGTGGCGGCTTCACTGCTCTCCTCTTCCCACTCCAGAAGGGAAGAAAGTGTATATAGTTGACTACCCAAAGCTCTCTGCCCACGTGGAATAATATAATAAGCTGGCAGAGAAGGGGCATCATAGATCCGTGTTACCTACATCCATGGTCTATGGGTTTTCTGACCTATGATCTGTCTGGGGCTCTAAGGAGAAGAGAAAGAATGGAAGGAGAAGAGGGATAGAGGATAGAAAGTGTCTGGTAGAGAGATATCTGCTTCTTCTGCCTCAACAGTGCAGACTGAATATCTAGCCTGAGATTCTGATCAACAGTGGCGCTGACATCCTAGGGGAGAGAAAATGTTGTTTCTTCTATGTATCCTGCCCTATGTTGGTCTTTTCTAGTCTCTGGATCCTCAACAATGTTGAATGACACCACCAGACACTCTCTTGGAATTATATGGGGTTCATTTCAGGTATGCTGATAGTGAAATGGACCTTTAGGAATGTGTAGATCATGTCTTCTCAGCTACACTGGTGTTTTTAAAGATGCTCCAACCCCTCATATGAAGATAGGCATGTATACATGAAGAATATCCAGGGTGATGTGTCTATGAGCCAAACAGAAGAGTTAGATCTATTTCTTGCATCCCTCAGAGGAGCCAACCTGCTGACCCCTTATGTTTCCATTGTTTAGATTGCTCTTTGTTATGGTGGCCCTGGCAGGGTGGATAGGGCCTTCCCTTGAGTTTTCTTTATACTTATGCATCTAACAGAGGCAGAGCCATCTTTTTTATTCACGGCACACTCTCTACTTATGAAGGGTTTGTGAATCTACCTTTGTTGCTAGGTACATAGGATGCATTATTTCACTTGGTTTTCATAAGTATGCTAATTGGTGGGGTGCCATCCCTGTGTCTATTTTATAGCAGGGGCGCTGCATTATGGACAAGTCATGCATCTGCACAGCACCACACACGCGGCAGGTAGAAGGGCAGAGATCTGGAGCCAGGATGGAAGGCTTAGGAGCTTATTCTCCTGATGACCCCTCGACCTGCAACTTCTTACGGGGTGTTTTGTCTTTTTAGTGGCAAGTTTAGAGGAAAAGATGGAGAGTACATCTGGTGTGTGTGTGTGTGTGTGTGTCTGTCTGTCTGTCTGTCTGTGTATGTTTTCAGAACTACAAAAGAAGACTAGAATAGGTAAACTGGGCGTCAAGTGAAATTATAACCATTTTACTCCTATTCAAGAAATAACACCCCCTGAAAATGAGGCCTTCATTTCTAAAGAGTGTGTTCCTAGCAATGGGGTGGAGCCAAATAATCCTGGTGACACTGATGCTCCGGCATTTTGACCTCCCAATCTGTGGACTTGTCACTGTCTTGGCCTGCTGACCTGCCAGTGACAGAGGCTCTGTCGACTTCTCCACTAAGTCTTTGATTTTGCCTTCTGGGATGACAAGAAAGAGCAAAGAAAAAAATTTCAGCACAAAGTGAGCAGGAGAGGAGGAGACAAAAGCAGCAAAATATTGAGAGCTGGGGGTCAGCTGCCTGATACAAGACATGGTGTGGGGGGAAAACAGGGAGTCCAGACAAGAACAAACGATTTGCAACTCAGAACCAGAAAGACTCAGGAACCAAGGAGATGGATGAAACTGAAAAGCAAGAGTATAAATAAGTTAGTTTGAACCAGGATACTGAAAAGTCAGTGTGAGATGCAGACCTGCGGATTTTTCTGTAATGTACAGTATCCAAGCAACCACCCTTTCCCATTCCTGATGGAAGGCTCGGAGTTTTGTCTCTGGAGAGACTAAGCCACTCTATGCATGAGTCTAGTGTGGGCAGAACTCTCCTGAGGGGGGTGAGGAATGAAATACTAAATGGTGGGACCCATGGCTGAATGAGTACTAAATATAGTAGGACCCCGTGGCCGGGTTCCATGAGGACCAGCAATCAGACTTGATTCTAGCTGTATTCTAGCCCTCTCCTCAAATTAAGGACCGAATGACTCTTCTCAGAGATAACAGACAATCCTGGGATAGGACTAGATACTGATACTTGAGTTTCTTTCCAGTGAAGTGTGCCAGCGGGATCCCCTTCACCTAAAACTGCTTGTCAACAAGCCTCACCCACAGGCACAAAACTCCCAGTCAGATGAAAGCTGGCAACCAGACACCAGCAGGCATTTGCAGAACTCCTGGACTATGAAAGTCAGCTGCCAAAATGAACGGGCGAGGACAGAGTGAGGTGGCAGGGAGCGTGGTGGGCAAGGCTGGAGTTCAGTGGGAGGAGTATGGTGGCTCAGTCTACCCCTGACTCCCAAGCCAGGAAGCCATCCTGATAGGGCCTTTGTCTGTTTTACCTTGTGAGGCCAGAGAGACTTCACCTTGTACTGGCCGGCCTCGTCCTGCTTATGGTGAGCCAGTGAGTCCCAGCAGGAGCTGTCCACATAGGCCGCCTGTCTGACACTGAAGTTGCTGGGAGAGAAGCAGCTGATGGGAGACCCTGCAAAAGGAGCAGAGCATTGAGTCGGCCTTGGTTGCAGCAGAGGGATGGAAATCGTTCGAGAGTTTTCTGGGTGAGGGACATCCTTACTACTTGGTAACTTCTGTGGCTGGCAGGCCTTGTTTTCTTCCTGAGTCTCAGCTTTCTGGGCCCTGTACTGCTGGGTCATGGGAAAGCAGGTCATGATGGATAGCACACACAGTTGGGCCATGCAAACACGCACTGACTTGGTCTTTTAGGTCCGACGGGCTTTTACTCTCAAGATCCCCCCTGGATCCCACACAGGAAGCTACCAGAGACTCCTTGAACTCAGCAGTTTGCCATCAGAAGACTTGGCATTTGATAGTGACAATTCCATTTAAAAAAGATGACATTCCCCCCCCCCTCTTTTTTTCGAGACAGGGTTTCTCTTTTAGTTCTGCCTGCCCTGGAACTCACTCTGTAGACCAGGCTGGCCTTGAACTAGGATAGATCTGCCTGCCTCTGCCTCCTTGAATGCTGGCATTAAAGGCTATGCTACCACCACCCAGCAGAGAGATGACATTGTCTAAAATGTACTTTTGGAATTATTCTATGTGTGTATCATGTGTGTGCGTGGGCTGTGCCATACTCCTGGGGGCCAGAAGGCAACGTGTAGAAACTGCTTTTGCTCTTCCACCGTGGTTTCATAACTCCATCATGTGTGTCCTGGGCCTGAACTCAGGTTAGCAGACTTGGCAGGAAGTGCCTTTATCTGCTGAGCCATCTTGTTGGCATTGCTTAGTTTTGAGACGGAGTCTCACTATGTGTCTCAGGCTGACTTCAGACTTGTCATCCTCCTGCCTCAGGCTCCAGAATGCTGGGATTACAGGTGTATGCACCATACCCAGATTAAAAGATGGCTCTTTTGCTTTGTACAGAGCGGATGACTATTGCCTGGATTCCTACATGGAAAGGAAAACGGGCTTGGAGGAGAGGACCTAGCTTTCCTGTTTCTTATCAGAAAGTGGCGGAGCTGCGAACCAGTCCTGTTCCATTCTTGCAGGTGAGGAACAGAGAGAGGAGGAACACCTCATCGGGAAATGCAGTAGGCTAATGGGCACAGACAGAAAAGGAAACAAGGGCCCAGGTGACCGCAGTAGAGGGAGCAGCAGGCTTTCCGAGTTAACCAGTGCTTACAACATCACAAACAGGCTTGTTAGTGTCTGTTTACGTCTAGGGTCATGGAGAAGAAGCAGGGGTTTGTTGAGCGCCTCCAAACCAGGCCGTATCGACTCTGCAAGTGGGGGTGGGTGAGAAGAGGGCCCAGGAGAAAGAAGAGTTTGTTCAAAGTGGGCTAAGAGGGAGGGGCTTCAGGTTCTGAAAAGATGACAGAGTTCCAACCTCTCATAGCTATAGAAACCCAAATGATAGTTTTATCATTGATTTGACTTAAAATGTAGGACTGCTAAAGTGACACCTGCTATTTTAAATTGTATTTAGTTTCTTAGTTTCAGGTATATTATAGCATATTCTCTCCTTCATACTCCCCACCCTTACTCCATCCAGCCCCCCCCCTTCTGCACTATTATTTTTATTGTATGATTTCTGCCTTGCGAGTGCATTAGACTCTCTCATGACCTGCCTCTTGGGAATCCCGTCCAACCCAAAGCCATGAAACCTACTTAAGTCAGGAGCTGGCTCTCACTTTCTCCCGGGTGTAGGGTGGAAGGAAGTCAGGTCTCTTACCTGATGAGAACTCCTGGGCAAAGGCCAGAGACATCAGCAGCAAGGGGAAGCCCACCGTGACAAACTTGAGCATCTTGTCCAGGGGCAGTTCCAGCCGCAGTCCCTTGAGGCGAGAGCCCCTGCGGTCGGGTAGCAGGGCATCAGAGAGCATATACTCTGCCGCGGTGTGGGCGAGCGACATGTTGCTGCCGAGCTCGGGGTGCAGAGGAGGCTGCCACCCTTAGCAATCCAGGGACAGGAGGGGTGAAGAGGAGGCTGCTTCACGGAGCTAGTTTGTAGCCGACAGTGCCGCAGCCCCAGCCTCACACACCCGTGCTAGGGCCAGGCAAACGGTTCTCCACACAACTGTCCAGGCTCTGAGCCAGACACTCTGGCACTTAGAGGGAGGTGTAGCCTCGGTGGGTCCTCACTGGAGGAGGGTCAGGCTTTACGTGTGGCTGGTGCCGGGCCGCTTGCCTGGGTTGTCTCCCAGAGGACGAAGCCCTGTGGCTTTATTCTGCCCTCTGATTAATACAGTATTTTCAGCAGAGTGGTCGAGAGAAGGAGGGGCCGTGGGCTCAGCCCCCCATGTAATTGGTGTGGAATTTGGGTGGAGACTGCTTAAATGTGTTGAGGGCTCTCATTTTGTGGTTTGGGGTGGGAATGGTGCCCCCAAGATTCAGCGAGGATAGTTTACCCCTATAGAGCAGGCTTTGTCCCGGTGATGAGTGTCGCCTTAGGTCCAGACGCCTTCCCAGAAACTGCCCCGCATTTGATGTTAGCTTGCCTTCCCCCACTCTGGTCTTCTTTCAGGAGTGTTATTTACAGTTTTCTCTAGGAAGCTGGGGGAGGCCTGACAGTGTGGAGCAGTGGGAAGAGCACGACCTTTGACCTTTGGAAGGAAAAGTTGCCCCGGAGGACCCAACAGTGTGTATGTTTCAACTGCATGATTTCAGGCAAGTCGCTGTGTCTAAGTTTCCTCTCAAGGTTCAGCCTGTGAGAAACCATGGGGCTTGGATGTGTATATGAGAACATGCTTGCTAGCTTGTAAAGCAAAGGACACATCTACATTCTGGTAAGTGTCCACAGGGCCCAGGTGTTAAAGGCTTGGCTGCCAGCCTGTGACACTCTGGGGAAGAGGTGGAGCAATTGAAAGGTTGGACCTAGGCCACTGGAGCATGCCCTTGATGGGGGATATTGGAACCCTCAGCCCATTGTCTTACACTTGCTTCTTGGCCACCATGAAATAAACAGCTTCTTTTTTCCCCTGTGTACTTCTGCCATGAGCCACTGTCCACCACAGGCTCAATACTACAGAGCCAAGTGACTACGGATTCTGGAACCATGAACTAAATAAACATACCCTCCCTTTGTGTTTTCCCTTTGTAACGAGGAGGCCTCAGGTGTGATGATCTCGACTCCATCTCCACCTTTCTTCCCTTTAAGTTGATTATATCTGGTACTTTTTCACGCTAACAGAAAGTGGACTAGTACCCAAGTATCAGGTCAAGTTGGCATCATGTGGTTGGGTTGGAGAACAAGACAGTCTTGTCTATAGCACTGCCCTTAAACTTGGAAATGAAGGCCCTTAACTGGCCTCCTTTTGGCCTTCCTTGGCTCTGTTATTCCTGGGGGGCAAGGAGTATGTGGGCTGATGGGATGTGCCCATTCTGTGCTATGCAGAACCTGTGTGCTCTTCAAACTACTTTACAGCATCCTCGGCTCTGCAACTCCTTACCCATGGGCCTTGGCTTGCCTCCAGGGCCTGTGTGGGCCCTTTTCTCAGGCTCAGGTACACCTTCTGAAGGGATGGCTGTGTAGGCTCAGGTACACCTTCTGAAGGGATGGCGACTGTGTGGGTATACACTCAAGGTCTAAGGAACAGCTACTTAGTATGGTTGGAGTTTAAAAGCCCTGACATGTCCACATATGCAATTGTGAGCCCCCACATATAGTGTGGGACTTGGCTGTATTGGAATAGAGACCTGGGATAGTGCAATGATTCTAAATTAAACCGAACATTATTGATCCTTACAAAGTGTGTGTGTGTGTGTGTGTGTGTGTGTGTGTGTGTGTGTGTGTGTGTGTGTGTAGCTAGACAGGTAGAACACATATAACAAGTTTGTTAGCTTGGTTGATACTTTTTCATTTTTTAGATGTATGTGGTATATGGGTCTCTATAAATACTTTTATCTTGTGGCCACAAACGTTTTGGCTGGGCCAGCCTTTCCCTCATCTCACTGGCTAGAGGCCCACCCTAATTTAGAGTTGCCCCAGCATACTAATGATTTAGGTATCTGGACCACAAAAGGAATGCTTTTTTTCTGCCCTCCATTACCGTTTCTGGAGTCTCATTTCTGCAACTTTTAATTACATCCATTTTTGTCAATGTTTATGGTAGGTTGTTATGCATATGTAGTCTTTTGATTCTCAAAAGTATTTGTCTTTTTGAAGTATACTATAGATACATAGTATACCATGCCTACATGTGTAGTTTGGTAATGCTTCCTCTGATCAGGAAGCAGAGAACATCTGACTTCTCTCCTCAGACACTGTGAAGGGTTCCTCTTCCTTCTAACAGTTCTCACTTCCCCAAAGGTAGTTGCCACCCTAACTTCTAGTTGCATAGGTTAGTTTTGCAATTTTAACACCTTAAAGATGGAGGGCCAGGGATATAGCTCAGGGGTATAGCTCAGTTGCCTAGCATTTGTGAGGCCCTGGGTCCAAAACCTCCATCCCTTCCTCCACCCCACAAAAGGAAACAGCAGTTCTTTTTTGTACCGTGAGATGGCTTAGTGGGAAAAGACGTTTATTTGCTGCCAAACCTGACTCCTATGTATATGAAAATTATCCAGTTTGTTGCTTCTTTTTGTATTCTATATTCATGAAATTATATTAATTTCTTGATATTTGGATTCACAGTTCAAAATACTTTTGAGATTCATCCACGCTGTTATGTGAATCAGACAGCCATCCCATTTTATTATAGAAACATACACATACTTATGCTTTCACACGCTGATAGTCATTTGGGCTTCCAGGTTCTGGCCACTAAAATAATGTTTCTGTGAACCTTGTAATTTGTATCTTATGGTGGGCACATGTATGTATTTATGTTGGATATATGCTCAGAAGAGGACTGCTGGTCACAGTGCCATGCAAATGGCCACCTTTATGTTTTTCACATACTTTCACAAACAGCTTTTGAGAGTCCTAAGAGGCACACCTATTTGCCAGTATTATTTTTTTCCCAGTTAAAAGTTTTAAGACATTTTGGAATGTGTAGAAAACTAGCACATTGTGGTTTTTAACTTGAAATTTCTCTGATGACCAATTGGCTGTTTTGGTCACTTGGATGCCAGTCTTTTATGAAGTGTGTGGAAGACTTTTGCTTGCTTTTTAGTTGGTTTTCCTATCCTTTCCTTAATATTCCGAGACTATTTTTGAGAAATACATTTTATTTAATATCCTCTTGCTGTCCACTGGTAGCATTTTCATTTTCTTCATGGTGTTTTCTGGTGTCTTGAAATTCTCATTCTACTACAATCCGTGGATTTTTGTTTCTCTTTCTTTAAATTAAATTTTATTATTTATTTATTCTTCTCTCATATAATACATCCTGACAGCAGTTTCCCCTCCCTCCACTTTTCCCAGTACCCCCACCTTCCCTCTCCCCCAGATCCACTCATCTCCCCTTCAGAAAAGAGCAGGCCTCCCAGGTACATAAACTGAACACAATAAGACTAGGCACAAACCCTCATATCAAGGCTGGATGAGTCAACATAGTAGGAGGTAAAGGTCCCAAGAGCAGGCAAAAGAATCAGAGACAGCCCCCACTCCTACTGTTAGGAGTCCCACAAGAACACCAAGCTACATCTTTAAAAAACAAACAGAAAGTGCTTTATGTGTCCTATACAGGAAACCATCAGTTATTCCAATAAGAAAAATAATTAAGTGTTCTCTAAATATTTTTGCTTCATATTTCTCTTTGTGCCTGGAGTCTATCTAGAACTTTTTTTTAAACATAGGGATAGAATGGAGGTCAATGTATGTTATTTTTCACATGTGTATCCAATTGATTCACTCAGTTTATTGGAAAGTCCACCCATTCCCAGGCAATGTATTGTTGTTACTGTCAATCCGATGACTCGGCTCCACTTGCCTATTTTTGTACCAATTCTATAGTATCTTAACTATGAAGGCTTTATAACAGGTCTTGACACTATCATGTGATATTTCCAGTCTTGTTCAAGATTATTGTGGATAACATTACTCTTTTTACTATTTGAATTTTACAATCAAATTATGAATTTCAGTAAGGAAATTCAGCCAGAACTTTTGATCAGGTCTTTTTAATCTATAACTTAATTTGTGAAAAATAGGCTCCATTTGCTTATATAGTAGAAATTTGTTTATTGCACTTTTTAGTCTCTTTCTAGACTTATTTTTTTTTTTACTTTTTTGATAATGTGTGTTTGTACGTGGATATGTGCATGTGTGAGTGCAGATGCCCATGGAAGGGTTTATACTACTTTAAACCATATTGGATGAGTGAAAAAATTGAGGAAATTATCCATTTTTTATCCCAAAGCCAAACTTATTACCATGCTATTAATAACATCCCCATATCAATATTTTGTTAT
The DNA here is from genome assembly GCF_004664715.2 of Peromyscus leucopus. NCBI lineage: Eukaryota > Metazoa > Chordata > Mammalia > Rodentia > Cricetidae > Peromyscus > Peromyscus leucopus. The sequence continues at coordinate 35,437,645 of NC_051069.1, read as the reverse complement.
ATAATTTGAAATATATAGCAAAGCTGAAATAATTTTATACTAAACACCTGGGATCTTTAATTTTATTATTTATATGTTTTGTTATCCATCTATCCATCATGTACTCACCAAGCTATTTTTAAAATATGTATTTCAAAATAAATTGCAAACCTTCTTTTTCTCTAAAAACTTCAGCATATGTATTATTAACCTACTTTTGTGTTGATTTGCAGTTTATTTTTTTTGGAGGTAAAATATACATACAGTTGTATGTACCAAGTTTAAATGCATAAATGAAATTTGAAACATTCACAAACTTCTGTAATTTGCATTCTATTCAAAAATCCCCTTTGATTCTGTTTTAGAGATCATGGTTTTTCTAGTGGAACTCTCCATACTTTAAAAAAATATATAATCTTTAAAAAAATCTACTTCTTTCTTTCCTTCCTTCCCTCCCTCCCTCCCTGCTTCCCTCCTTTCCTCCCTCTTTTCCTCCCTCTCTCCCTCTCTCCCTCTCTTTTATTTTACATCCCAGGGAAAACTGCGGTTTCCCCTCCCTCCTCTTCTCCCAACTCCCTTCCCCACCCTCCCTCTGTTCCCAACCCCCAGTTCTCTCCTTCTCCTCCATTTCTGTTCAGGAAAGGGCAGGTCTCCCATAGATATCAACAAAACATGGCATATCAAGTTATAGTAAGACTAAGCACCTCCCTGTGTATTAAGGCTGGGCAGGGTGACCTAGTATGAGGAGTAGGGTCCCAAAAGCCAGTAAAAGAGCTTGAGACAGCCCCTGCTCCCACTGTTAGGAGTCCCACAAGAGGACCAAGCTAAACAGCTATAACATATATGAGCCTAGGTCAGTCCCATGCAGGCTCCCTGGTTGTTGGTTCAGTCTCTGTGAGCCTCTATGAGCCCAGGTTAGTTGATTCTGTGGGATTTCTTGTGATGTACTTGATTCCTCTGACTCCTACAGTCCTTTCTCCCCTCTTCTGCAGGATTCCTCAAGCTCTGTCAAATGTTTGGCTGTGGGTCACTGCATCTGTTTTCGTCAGTTGCTAGATGAAGCCTGTCTGAGGACAACTGGACTAGCCACCAATATATGAGTATAGCAGAATATTGTTAGGCATCATTACATCGACATTTCCCCCCCTCTAGTCGTGTTTGGTTCTATCCTGGGTCTCTGGGTCATCCACCCTGTGGGTCCTGGTGCTCCAGACAGTGTCAGGGGTGGGTTTACTCTTCTAGCATGGGTTTTAGGCTAGACTAGTCATTAGTTGGTCCCTTCCTCAATCTCTAAGTCACCCTTACCCCAGCACATCCCATAGGCAGGACTGACTGTAGGTTGAAGATTATGTGGCTGGGTTGGGGTCTCAATCCGTCCACTTGAAGTCTTGCCTGGTCACAGGAGATGGCCAGTTCAGGCTATGTATCCACTATTGCTAGGAGTCTTAGCTGGGGTCATCCTTGTAATTTCCTGGGAGATTCCCTTGTGCCAGGTTTTTACCTGACCCTGAAATGCTCCCTCTTCCCAGTAGCTTTTTTTGGTACTCTTCCTCTCTGTCCATCCCCAACCTGATTGCTCATGTTCCCATCCCCACCCACCCACAGTCCACTCACGAAGTCTCTTCTATTTCCCCTTCCCAGGGAGTTCTGAGCATCCCCTCCTTGAATCCTCCTTGCTACCTAGTCTCTCTGGGTCTGTGGATTGTAGCATAGTTATCCTTTACTTTATGGCTAATATTCACTTATGGAAACTCTACATATTTATGTAATTTATTTGTTTTTTATTTTACTGACCATATTAATTAGAATTATTTTATAATCTCTATCAGTAACTCTGGAATCTAGGCAATCTATGGATTCACTTATACTGTCTATTCTTTGTCTTCATTGTTGACTGATGCTATGGTTTTATCTGGAGTGTCTCAGAGGTCCACATGTAAAAAAGCTTGATCCTTGATATGGCATTACTGGGGAGTTAGAAACTTTAGTGGGCCTAGTAGCAATTTTTGTGTGATCAGGTGCCACCCTTAAAGGGGACCATAGGGCCCTGATCTCTTCCTCTTGTTTTGTTCTCTCCACACCTCTTTATGACCACAAGGCAAACAGTTATGTTCTACCACAGGTTCCAGCCATAATATGTCTCAAAGACTGAAAGTAATGGAGTCAATCGTGGACTAAAATGTCCATAAATTGTGCGGCAAAGTAAACTTTTTCTTTATAAGTTGCTCATATCTGTTATCTGTCATTGAAAGAGAAAACTGAGCAAGATTGTCGTATGATCTTAACTCTTTGCATACCTGTATTTTAATTTGCAACTTATATGGAATATCATGTATGAGAAACCAAAGAATCACAGATGCTCTAGTTAGTCTGTCACCAGAGGCGGGCCTTGTTTCTTCTGTTAGGCACACAGGTGGAGATGCTGATCACTACCTACTCAGGAACATGCATGGTCAGGCCCGTGTTGAAGAGGCACTAAGACACATTCTGCATTAATTTTCCACATTCTGGGGTATGATTTCCCCCCCCCCCCCCCGCCCCTGATTCTGGAGTATGTTCTCTCCAGGGTTTTGACTGAAGGTCTTTTAACTTTGAAAGACTGAGAACTTTTTGCTATCTTGAGAGGGTTTTCTTTCAGCTCCTTAGCTTCCAATTATAGGTAGCTTCAAAATGTGGCCTATGTTTGGGAGGGCGGTGAGTTTGCAGGAGTGAGCTTAGCACTAGCCCTCCCAAGCATCCCGGGGTGGAGTGGAGGATCTTTCACTTTGCATAGGATTCTGAGCGGATGTCAGTTCACATATTCCTAGCATCCTGCAAATGTCCCATGTGGAAAACCGACCATGTGTTTGAAGCTCCTCAAGTTTCCATCTGTCATTCCACCCCTGTAACAACAACTTAAGGCTTTGATGGCTCATTTTCTCCCTGACAGAGGCCTTCTACTTGGACCCAAGCCAATAGCAAATTGCTGCCCAGAAACAGAAGCTTCACCCAGAGTAAAAATTCCTGTCTATACGTACACTTCTCGTTATGATCTTACAAAAGAGTTTAGTTAGGATATTAAATCTCTATAATTTCTATGTCTTACAAGGTAATATTTACAAGGTAAGGCTTACAGTAATATTTCATTATTTTAATTTGTATTTTTTTGATAAGTAATGAATTTAAGTATCTCTTTATATGTGCATTAACTATTTCTGTGAAATAAGTTGCTTAGTAGCTTTAAACAGTGAATGCATCATTTTCACTTTCCATAGGTCAGGAATTTGGGAGCAGCTAAGACAGATTGCTCACAAGGTTTCATTCAAGAGATTGGCTTTAGCAGCTGATGGAGACAGATGCAGAGACCCACAGCTGAACATTAGATGGAGTTCAGGAATCCTGTGGAGGAGGAGGAGAAAGGAGTGTAGGAGCCAGAGGGATCAAGGACAGCAGAGGAAGGCTCACATAGTCAACTAAGCTGGGCTCATAGGGGCTCACAGAGACGTGAACCAACAACCAGGGAGCCTGCATGAGACTGACCTAGGTGCCCTGCACATATGTCACTGTTGTGTAGCCTGGTCCTCTTGTGGGACTCTTGACAGTGGGAAGAGTGGCTGTCTCTGACTCATTTACTGGCTTTTGAGACCCTGTTCCTCCTACTGGGTCATCTTGCCCAGGGTTAATACATGGGGAGGTGCTTAGTCTTACTGCAACTTGATATGCCATGTTTTATGATGTCCATGGGAGGCCTGCCCTTTCCTGGATGGAGACAGAAGAGGAGGGGTTGGGGTGGAGGGAAATGGGAGAGAGGGACTGGAAGGAGAGAATGGGGGGGGGGGGGGGGAGGCTGTGGCCAGGCTATAAAACAAATAGATGAACAATAAATAAAGAAAGAAAGGAAAAAATGGAAACCATTTGTGTTCTACCCATCACTAGTTGTAAGTTGGCAGATTCTTTAGCTCTTCCTACCGTAGTCTTTGGAGTTTCCTTTCAGTTTTGCTTCAGTCTTGTTATGACTCTTGATTCTGCTTCATGTATTCATTCTAAACTGGATTTTTTAATATGTTGAGCATGTGAAATTATCATATATATTATCATTCCACCTGGAGTCCTACAGACATCATCATCATCATCAAGACAATGAATGGTTTCTGAGATATAAAAGTGTCAAATCCACATATAAATATGGTTAGCTACCAATGGCTAAATAAAATAAATTCTACAGTGTTGGATTATAAAACAGGAAAAAAAAGAGATTGGCTTTGCTCACTTGAAGGCTGAACTGGGATTGGGAGAATCATATCCCAGATGGCTCACTCACAGGGCTTTTGGCAGGAGGCCTCTGTGACTGGAAAAATGCCTCACTTCCCCACAAGTGGCCCTCTGCCTAGGACTGACTATCTTACTAGGTGGTTCCTGACCTCTTCTGAAGTGAGCAGAAGTGAAGAGAAGCATAAGACTCATAGAAAAAGCCCAGAGCTGCTGCTGAGGACTCTGGATTTTCCCTCTGTGAAACAGATGGAGATGGTGGGGAGATAATGACTAGGACATGAGGACTATCGATTTAGTGATTGCTGTGTTAAACTAACCCCCAAAGAACATATTAGTATCATATAGGCTAAAGTGTGAGAGAAGGAACCAATGATGACTAACTCAAAATAGGATAGTTTTAGTATAAGGTTCAATGTCTACTGTTGATCCAATCATCCCTTTACAAATACTATAACTTGGGCTGGAGAAATGGCTCACTGGTTAAGAAAATTGGTTAACCTTCCAGAGGACCCAAGATCAATTCCCAGCACCCGTATTAGAGTTCACAACTGCTTGTAACTCCAGTCTCAGGTAATCCAATGTCCTCTTCTGGATTCCAAGGGTACCAGGTGTGCATGTGGTACACAGACATGCATGCAGTAAAAACAACCATATACACGAAAATAAATAAATAAAATAAGAAAGAGAACAAATGCTACAATTAATTAGGAAGCTGACCTGACAAGATGTGATGACACTGGTTGTCTGTCAGCATGCAATCTTTGGTTCAGCAAATACAGGGAAGAAGTGCAATGTAACATGCGATTCTTAACACAAAATCGTGTTCTCCAACACAAAGTTTATCAATAGTTTAGAGGCTGTGCCAGAGAAGACATCCCGAGTGATTACAACATGATGATAATTGGATTTGATCCCTACCTTGCTTTGTACACACACACACACACACACACACACACGAGAGAGAGAGAGAGAGAGAGAGAGAGAGAGAGAGAGAGAGAGAGAGAGAGAGAGAGAGAATACAGTGTGCACCCAAACAGACTGTGCATAGAAATATTGATGGAACTTGGCTAATTTAATTTCTGTCCCCCAGATTTAAACATTAGAAGGCCATGAAGAAACTGTTGTAGGTGCCTCATCTGGTCACATGTCACCAAAGAAGGAAAAGAATAAAGAACAAGGAATTGCACACACCCACAACTCATGTATGTTTTCCCAACTGTGTACTTATGAAAATTGTATTTATATTTGTGGGTACATATACATTGAAAATGGGAGAAAATATGAAGAGGAGTGAGATTCAGCACTTTGCATGTGTATGCCAATAGCTGAGTTTACTTTGCATATGAAATTGGATCCAACAAATTGGGAATTGGGCTCAAACCCCAGGATTGTTGAAACGCCAGCATCCGAGACTAGGCTGGGCACAGTGTTCTGCTGGAGAAGAACCAGATATTATCAATCATGAATTTCGTACTTACAAAAAATTGGACAAATTTCTCTTGGAATGTAGTTTGTCCTCATAAGATAAGTATGCTAAGAAAAGACGAGATCTAGAGTGCTCCTTCTGTGTTCAGAGGAGCTCAGGAGAGTTCAGATGAGGGCAGCATTAAAATGTGTAACTAGATACAGAGCAAAAGAAAACTGATTGAACCAGGGAACCGGGTCCCCCTCTGCTCTGTGTCTTTTGTATTGTGGTCTCAAGAAATCTGGCTCCTTTACTGCCTTATCACGTCTCCTTTTTTTTTTTCTGAAAAATGTCACTGTCACTGCTTTACTGCTTTCATATGTTTATATGGTGATATTGTGTTCCCCAAAATATTGTACACCCTAATAAACTTATCTGGGGTCAGAGAACAGAACAGCCACTAGATATAGAGGCCAGAAAATGGTGGCATACATGTCTTTGATTCTATCACTTGGGAGGCAGAGATCCATCTGGATCTCTGTGAGTTCAAAGCCACACTGGAAACAGCCAGGCATGGTGACTCACGCCTTTAATCCCAGGAAGTGAGCCTTTAATCCCAGGAAGTGATGGCAGGAAGCAGAAAGGTGTATAAGGCGTGAAAACCAGGAACCAGGCTGGTTAAACTTTTAGGCTTCTGAGCAGCACAATTCAGCTGAGATCCATTTGGATGAGGAATCAGAGGCTTCCAGTCTGAGGAAACAAGATCAGCTGAGGAACTGAGGTGAGGAGGCTGTGGCTTGTTCTGCTTCTCTGATCTTGCGGCATTCACTCCAATACCTGGCTCCAGGTTTGTTTTTATTAATAAGACCTTCTAACAATTCGTGCTACATGTTTAAGCTTTGATTCTTAAAGTACTATATTGGTTTAACCATGCTTTTCAACCTCTCAGGGTTACTGTGGATGACAATTATATATTGAAGCCAAGAGAATTGTTGAGAAATCTTGAGCCCCTTTAAAAAAAAGGAGGTTGAGGTTTTATCTTTTAAATCATTTTGAAGCCATGAAACTCAGAAGATAACATCAGAAGTTTCTTTCTTTCTTTTTTTCTTCCAGACAGGGTTTCTCTGTGAAACAGTCCTAGCTGTCCTGGAACTCACTCTGTAGACCAGGCTGGCCTCGAACTCACAGAGATCCGCCTGCCTCTGTCTCCCGAGTCTTGAGATTAAAGGCACCATGCCACCACCACCCAGCTAATCAGAAGATATTTTCATGACCTTGGATATTGCAGTGAATTCTTAGATTTGACACTAAAAATAATAGAACTGAAAATCGACAAACTTAGACATTTCCCCAAAGAAGGGGTTTATATTTCAAACAAGCATATGAAAAAAATAGCCATTAGGAAATCATAAAGTAAACTCACACTGAGATACCACTTAACATCCAGTAAGATGCTTATAATAGAAAAGATGGGCAGCCTGGAAAAATGGTTCAGCAGTCTCCATATATTGCTCTTTCAGAGGACCTTAGCTAGATTTCCAGCACTCATGAGGCTGCTCATAATCACCTGTAACTTTGGTTCTAGGGGATCCAATGCCCTCTACTGGCCTCCATGAGCAATGGCACACACATGCACACACACGCACCCACACACATACACACAATTGCAACAAAAACAAATGGGTAATAACAAATATCAGTGAGACGATAGAGAAACTGGAATTCTCATACTTGAATAAAAAAACTGCATTTCTTTATTCATTTAGTGTGTGTGTGTGTGTGTGTGTGTGTGTGTGTGTGTGTGTGTGTGACATAAAGGCCAGAGGACCACATGTAGAAGTTGCTTCTCTGCTTCTACCACGTGGGTCCCAGGGATCAAACTCAGGTCATTAGGCTTGGTGGAAAACACCTTTATCTACTGAGGCATCACATCAGCCCAAATGCTTGTATTTTAAGTACTGTACTGTTGTATTCAAATGTAACCCAATCGTCACACAGTCCACTTATTTGAAAAGTACAATCCTATGGCTTTTAGCATGTTCACAGTGTCCTGCAAACCATCATCACAATCCATTTTAGAGTATTTTTAATCACACAAGACAGTAAATCTGTAGCCATTAGCATCTGTTCTCTACCCTTTCCTTACTGTATACCTATCCATTTTCTTCCATTCCATGGTCCCAGGCAATCACTCATTTACTCTCTTTTTCTGTCTGTCTGTCTCTCCTTCTCTTTCTGATTTCTCCCCCGCTTGGTCTCTCTCTGTTTCTCTGTCTCTCTCCTATATATCCTATCCTATAGACCTTTCCTCCTATTCAGGCGTAATTTTTCCCTCCTTGACTAACATCTTGCCACCCTCCACCCTAACCATGCATGCTTGTGGTAACTAAAATTCTATTATCCCCTTTAGTGAAATCAGTTTTTCAATTTTACATATGAATGAGATCATTCTGTTTGTCTCTATATGCCTGACTTTTAAAAAGTGTCTTCTAATTTATCCATGTTTTTGCAAATGCCAAGATTTTGTTCTCTTAATGATGTGATAGCATTCCATTGTGTATATACATCATATTTTCTCATCCATCCATCCATCCATCCATCCATCCATCCATCCATCCATCCATCGATGTACACCTAAGTTGATTCCATGTCTTAGCTATTATGAATGGTAGTGCATACATTTCTTCAATATACTGGTTTAATTCCTTTGGATGTATATACTTAGCAGTGGACTAACAGGAGCACTATTTTAAATTGATCATTGAATTTAATTTTGAGCAAACTCTGTAATGTATTTTTTTTTTTTACAATGGCTATGCTAATTTATGTTGCTGCCAACAGTGTGTGAAGGGAGAACCGTGACACATCGCTGATGGGAATGTAAAAAGGTGCAACCTCTGTAAGACAGTTTGGGATGGCCTTGTGTTTGGCAGTGGTTTTTTTTCAGATTTGACATTAAAAGCATAAGCAACAAATTTAAAACTAAGTAAATTAAACTCAGACATAGTAGTTACTGGCAAGTTGAACACAGTGACACTGTATGACCTAAACTAAGATGCAAGCAATACAATACAATACAAAACAATAAGGTATCACTGTATTTTTTGTTTTATTTTATTTTATTTTATTTTACAATACAATTCAGTTCTACATATGAGCCACAGATTCCCTTGTTCTCCTCCCTCTCCCCTTCCCCCCAGCCTACTCCCCATTCCCGCCTCCTCCAGTTTTTTCTTAATATTACGGTAAACACGATCTAGCATCTTTTTTTTTTTTTTGAGTAAAACCGAAATTTATTTTAAGCCACAGTCGTCCTAGGGACCTCCATGCTGTATATATAGCCTCCATGGTTCTATGGGTTGTAGTCTGATTGTTCTTTATTTTATATCTATAATACACTTATGAGTGAGTACATACCATGACTGTCTTTCTGGGTTTGGGTTACCTCATTCAGGATGATTTTTTCTAGTTCCATCCATTTGCCTGCAAATTTCATGCTTTCATTGTTTTTCTCTGCTGAGTAGTACTCCATTGTGTATATGTACCACATTTTTTTCATCCATTCTTCCATTGACGGGCATCTAGGTTGTTTCCAGGTTCTGGCTATTACAAATAGTGCTGCTATGAACTAGCTGAGCATGTATCTTTATGGTATGAATCAGCATTCCTTGGCTATATGCCCAAGAGTGGGATGGCTGTGTTTTGAGGTGGTTTGATTCCTAGTTTTCTGAGAAACCGCCATACTGATTTCCACAGTGGTTGTACAAGCTTACATTCTCGCCAACAGTGGAGGAGTGTTCCCTTTGCTCCACATCCTCTCCAACATTGACTGCCATTGGTGTTTTTGATCATAGCCATTCTGACAGGTGTAAGGTGGTATCTCAGAGTCGTTTTGATTTGCATATCTCTGATGATTAAGGATGTTGAGCATTTCTTTAAATGTCTTTCAGCCATTTGTGTTTCTTGTTTTGTGAATTCTCTGTTTAGCTCTTTTCGCTGTATTTTTTTTAAAGAATTTAAAATAAAAAAGCAATTGTCATGCATGTAAAATGATAAATACACATAAAACACAAGAAATCAAAACTATCACACTCCTATCCAAATGATGAATATTCTTAACTACTTCATGCTACCTTTCCAGAGATTTCCCTGTGGGTTCATATTGCCTTATTTTCCTAAAGTAATATTATATAATGTTATATATTTTATAAACATATTATAAAATGTTTATAATTTGTATTCCCAGCATCACATTTCACAATACATAGTTTTGGGCTAGAGGGATGCCAGTAAAGTGCTTGATGTGTAAAGACGAGGACCCAAGTGTGGACCCCTGACAACCATGTAGAAACCTGGTGTGGAAGGGCACACCTGTCATCCCAGAATCAGGGAGGTGAGGCAGGAGCATCCCTGGGGTTTGTTGATTTTCTCAGTGGAGAGCTACAGGTTCAGTGAGATACCCTGTCTCAAAAGAGAAGATGGAGAGCAATTGAGAAAGACATCAGATGTCAGCCTCTGGCCTCAACACACACGAACATGTGTACACACATACCCGCACAAATGAAATAGAGGACATTATTTTGTTTGATTTCACTTATACACCTCAGGCCCTAGGAAAGACTCTTTGATTTTTCTATTTATATTGGTGAAGATGACAAGTCCACACTGCAACATGAGCTTTATACTTTAAATTCGGGGGTTGGAAACAGCATTACTTACCACCTTTGGGATGTGCCACATGTACCACACACACACACACACACACACACACACACACACACACACACACACACACACGTTAGATAAAAGACTTGACATCCAGAGAAAGATCACAGAGATTAATCACTGTCAATTGCCTTGGCGGTGGCAGAGCCATGGTTGGGACTGACATTACTCTGATTCCCAAGTTTATGCCGAACACTGGGTCAGATAGTTCTACTTGCCATCCTGCTGACAAATATCTGAGAACAAGGAGGGAAAATGGGTGGTTCTAGAGCAATGTCTACAAACAGGGCTGCAGGAGGACTCAGAAGGCCTCTCTCTACCCACAAAACAACAAATAAACTGACAAAATCAGAACCAACTTCACAGGACTTCGAGTACTAATACAGACCTTGCGGTGACCAGGGAACACATAATTTCTCAGCAAGAGAGCATGGTGGCTTTGAAATTCTCCTGGATACTTCTCCAATTCCAACTCATTGGCAGCAGCTTTGGAGACAGCAGCCCACATTCCTGGCACAAGTTTCTGGCAGAGAGCACAACAGACCTCCTAAAGAAGGCTGAAGTTTTTAATTATAGAAATTCAAGGTGAACAGCATGTTTCCTTCCATTCAAGGAGATGGCTATTTGGTAATATTGTGATGTTACAATGTTACATTACAATAAATGTACAATATTGTAATAAATGTAATATTTACATTTCCTTAGCCAACTGACTGCCAGGGGCATAACTTTTGTTCCTCTCTGTGCTTCAATCAAAATCTTTTAAAATGTCTGTTTAGGAATGGAGAGATGATTCAGTGGGTAAAGTGCTTGCTACGAAAATAAAGCGTCATGAGTTTGAAAGCTCAGAACCTATGTAAAAGCTGTCATGGTAGTGCCTGTATATAACTGCTGTGCTCCCACTATGAGATGGCATGTGGAGACTGGAGAATCCAGAAGATCCCCAGCTAGCTAGCCTGCCATATGCAGCAGCAAACAGTGAAAGAGACCCTGCCTTACTGGAATGTGAGGATGGCTATGCAAGGTCCTCTGACCTTCACATGCATGTGGTAACATGCAGGTACCTGCATACATGTATATACACACACACACACACTCCAAATAAAATATTTATTTAATTGGTACTCAGTATTTACGGGGTATTGTGGCTGTCTCAGTGCATGCAACATTATGATGACTGGGTCAGGATGATTGGGTCATTTCAGACACATGATGGCTCTGTGTTGGAAACATTCAGCATGCTCTTCATGATCTTATAATAAACAATTGATTATTTCCAACTATATTCACACTGCTGTGTCATAGAACATTACACATGTATCCAACTGCATCCTTCTACCCATTAAGAAGATGAATATTTATACATTGTGAAATGACTACTACAGTAAGCAATTAAGTCACTTGTCATCTTATGTAATTTTTTGTGTATTTTGTAAGAAGACCTAAACTCTTACTTCAAGTAGAATTTTCAATATACAATATGCAGTTATTAATTGTAGTCTTTGTGCTGTATGTTGTTTCTTTATATTTATTCATTTCATATCACTGCAGGTTTGTACCCTTTGACCTACATGTCCCTGTTGCAGGCCCCTCCCACCTCCAGTGACCACTGCTCTGTTCCATTCAGTTAGTTTCTCCTTAGATTTGACATACAAGAGTCCACAAGAATAATCGTCTTTCTGCCCATTGCTTAGTTTACTTAACATAGTGTCTTCTGGGTTCAGGTTCAAAGGTGAGTAGTAGTCCATTGTGTATGTATGATGGGAGTGCAAAGGGTTTGTCTGAAATGATGTCAGAGCTGAGATGACCTTGTGGAATGGGAGTAGGGAGCTGGGACTTGTAAGTCACTAAAAGGTGACTATATTAGTTGCAGTGAAGCACGGTCTGGCGACTGGGACAGATGGTGTATTGACTAGAAAGCATAGGAGGAAAGAATGGAGAATAAGCTATTCTGGTAAATCAGGACTTCACAAAGCGTTGTGTGACTGTGACAAACTAGAAGGTTACATGCTATTGCTATTTTACTCACCATTATTACATGTTTATTTTATTTTAGTGTATATGTGTTTTGTGTGTGTGCACATATGCATCAGAGTATGGAGATCAGAGGATAATTCTGTGGAGTCAGTTCTCTCTTTCCACGTTAAGTGGGATCTAGGAATTGAACTTAGGTCTTTAGGCTTGCCTGGCAGGTGTGTTTCCAGCTTAGTCATGTTGCCTGCCTAGAAGGCCTCAGGCACACTCAGATTGAACACTGCTCACAGAAGGCCTGAGTAGGTCCTAAGCCCTCTCACCCTTGGCTAACCTTCAGATAGCATTATTTATAGGAATCTAAAAGTAGAAAACACCCACATGACTATAAACTAATAAATGGACAAATAAGATGTAATATCTCCATACAATGAGATGTTATTCATCTATAAAAAGGAACAAAGTCAAGCATGGTGATGCATGCCTGTAATCTCAGCACTTGGCAAGATGAGTCAAGAGGATCAGGGGTTCAAGGAGAACCTTGCTACATGCTGAGTTCTAGGCCAGTCTGGTCTACATGACATTCTATTAAAAGAAAAAAAAAAAAGAAAGTAATGGAGGTGTGAGGCGTGCTCTGTCATACATAAACCCTGAAATCATTATGGTAAGTGAGAGAAGCCAGCATAAAGGCCACAGAGGCTTCAAGTTCATTTGGATGAAACATCCACAATAGGTTCAGGCCACTGGTGTTCATGGGCTGGCAGTAACAGGAAGCAGGGAAATGGTAGTGTTTTTGGGGGGTGGGGTGGGAATGGTAGAATGCTTTGGCAGTAAATAGTGTTTACCAAGATGTACTAAAAGCCTGTGGATGAAAACTCTTAAAATGCTTAAAATGGTGAATTTTATGTTATGTGACTTTTATCTCAATACGAATAAAAATAATTGAAAAATAACACTCACTTGTGTTCTAATAAAATTGAAACACATTTGAAAGGAAGTCTCCATGGCAACAGTCTCTGTGGTGACATCCGCTCAGGAGCTTTCCCTGGTGTTGCATCATCCAGCACAGACTCCTCCAAGGTTGTTAGAGAAAAGTGAACTTTTAATGAATCCCGGAGGATTTTTCTCTTGAGTCTTGAGGAGAGATAGCCTTGTGGGGCTTATTTGAACTTTGTCTTAATGAATTGTTTTTCTCTATGTGTAACTTTTGTGCAGTGGGGTAGAGAACAGGGATTAGGGTTTATTAATGACTCTGAAAAACGTAGCCACATTCTAAGTAAAACAACTGGCAAATGATGGGGCTGGAGACATGACTCGGTAGTTAAGAACACTTGCTGCTCTTGCAGAGAGGATTGGGTCCCCAACACCCACATGGTGGCTCACAACTGGCTATCACTCTGATTCCAGGGGATCCAACACCCTCTTCTGGTCTCTGCAGACATTGCGTTCCACTTGGTGTACAGACATAAATATGGACAGATCATCCATGCTTTCTCTCTGTCTGTCTGTCTCTCTCACTCTCTCTCTGTCTCTCTGTCTGTCTCTCTTTGTCTCTCTCTCTCACTCTCTCTGTCTCTCTGTCTGTCTCTCCTTGTCTCTCTCTCTCACTCTCTCTGTCTGTCTCTTTTTGTCTCTCTCTCTCACTCTCTCTCTGTCTGTCTCTGTCTCTCTCACTCTCTCTGTCTCTCTCTATCTCTGACACACACACACACACACACACACACACACACACACACACACACACCTTAAAAAGGGAAAAAAACAAACCCCGCTAACAAGGCATTCACTGTGGAGACATGTAGCACAGAGGAGAAGCATGGCAGATCAGTGTGTCCATGTATTCCCGAATATGAAGAGGCCTCCTCGGAGAAAAGCGGACCTTAGCTATGGTGTTGTGACTCCCTTTTCTTCTCCAAGAGGAGAAGTTGCAACTTTTTTTTTTTTTTTTTTTTGTTTTTTGAGACAGGGTTTCTCTGTGTAGCTTTGTGCCTTTCCTGGGACTCACTTGGTAGCCCAGGCTGGCCTCAAACTCACAGAGATCCTCCTGCCTCTGCCTCCCGAGTGCTGGGATTAAAGGCGTGTGCCACCACCGCCCAGCGAGAAGTTGCAACTTTTAACTGTCCCCAAACTCAAGTCCTTTTGCTGACTGGATTTTGGAATTTTTTTCAAGGAGATAGTAATTGATTTGACTGAAATGTCAGTTTCTAGCTGGTTTGTTGAGAGAGGTGATTCTTGCTCAGTAGTCCTGGCTGGTCCTTGCTTTGTAGTCCAGGGCTGCCTTTGAAATCATAGAAATCCCCTTGCTTCAGCCTCCCAGAGTCGTGTACCACTATGTGAGGTTTTTGTTATTTTTATCATAAATACAACATTAAAATGAGTTTCCCAGACAAAAGGGGAAGTGATGTGTCCACATACAATCATCTTCTAACTGTGTTACACTTGAAGGAGTGGATTTTATTGCTCCTGGGACCTGAGTATATAACGAATGGAATTGGTTCATGTCTACTTTTAAATTAGAATGTATTGTGTGACATTTTCACACAGGTGCATGGCGTGCTTTGATGACGTTCATCTGACACTGCTCTCTCGTATTGTTCCTCCTGTCGTTCTTCTTCCTCTCCTTTCAACTAGATTCTGCATGTGAGAGAAAACCTGTGATACTTGTTCCTCTGAATCGGGCTTATTTTACTCTATGTGATGATCTCTGGTTCCATCCATTTTCCTGCAAGTGATGTAAAACTTGGTACTTCTTTTAAAAAATGGTTTATTTATCTTCATTTTATGTATATAAGTGGTTTGCTTGCAGGTGTATGTGCACCACATGCATGCCTGGTACCCTGGGAGGTCAGAAGAGTGTGTTGAAAAACCTGGAACTGGAGTTACAGATAGTCATGAGATGCTATGTGGGTGTTAGGAATCGAACCAGATCCTGTGGAAGAGCAGCTGGTGCTCTTGACCATCAAGGCATCTCTCCAGCCTCATGATTTTGTACTTCTTAATGGCTGATTAATAGTTTATTGTGTACATATATACCCATGGAAAGGAATTTAGAGAAGCTACTGCTGGGCATCTGAAAAACAAAATTAGGAGTTCACAGTTACATTTGTAGTATGACTTAGGATTTTTTTAAAAAAATATATAGAGATCTTTTGCTCCTTTGAATGATGTCCACAATCGTCTCTCTTTTGAGATCTGTTCTAGCTTGATTTCTGTGTCCTGGACCCAAAGTGTATAGTATCTTCAGCAATAGGGTCTCACCATCTAATCATTGTGCCATCAAAGAGCAACAGCAGTAGGCTGTACTTTTTGGAGCATCTGGGCCTCGCTGGTCAATAACTCATAGGGAAGTCTCCTGAATCTGACACTGGGAATTTCTATTAAAAACCTATAACTTCTCAGTACCCGTGTAGGCTACCTTTATCTCAAGATCTTTTAAAAATATGTATTTTTAGCTCATAAAGTGGAAGTTTTCTACATGGCTCTTGCATATGTCTTTTGTTTTGTTAACCTTCCCCTGTCTACATTCAAGGGCTGACGATAACTTTTAAATAATTCACCCCATGTCTTGTTTATTCCTCTTTGTATCTCATGTCATAGTACCCCTCTCTTGAATATATGCTTATATTAAGACTCTGGCTTTCTATGCAGTTTAGAAATTTCTTTTTTTAGTTTTTCTTGGACGAAAGGGAGCCTCTGAGTGGATTGCACTCTTTTCTTTGAAGTTCAGGTATGCTGCCACCAGGGGGCAGTAGCAGAAGGGGGGTCATCCTGCGGGGACAGCTGCCGCGTTCAGGCCTGTGCTGCTTAATCCCTCGTTTTTAATGCACAGAGTGAATATATACTCAACACAAATACACACTTATTTTAAAAAGTAAATCTTAGCAAGCATTAAAATAAAGTTCAATGGAAACTATATTTTCGAGGGAAACTTCAAAAAATAGCCAGAGAAAAATTAAAATTAAAATATTACTCAATTTTTAATTTCCATTCTGCTTAGAATTGCTGAGTGTGAGAGGATTCGGTGAGTGAGAAAGAATGGACCACCCGTGTCTCCCTGAAAGTAATGCATTCCAGTGTGTGCTTCGATGGAGAAAGATTATCACCCCGTTACAGTAGGAGTCCTTCTTCCAAACTGTAACAGGCACAGTATCAGAAGCAGTGGCAGAATAGACATTTATTTTCCTCTCCAAGGCAGTGTCCGCAGCTGCTTAATGAAACAAACACCGCAGCAGGCATGAATAACTATAGAATTCAGCTGAAAATGGTGCTGGAAACAATGGCTTTGCTGCCCTTCCCAATTGTTACACTGTGTCTTACAGAGGCCGCCACAAGGATTCCCACTTGGCATCAACCTGTGCCGTATCCACAATGGGGAAGGGAGATAGGAGGCATTTTCTCCCATTAGTTTCTGTGTGGAAGTAAAGTGAGCATGACCTACTGCTGCTTCCTGAGTGAACACAACTTACCTTAGAGTGAACACTCTTACCTTAACTTTGTGAGAGACAGAAATCTCTGGATTTCTACACAGGGCATTGTATATTTATCTGCAAACCAACAACAGCCATTAGTTCTCTGGTTGCTCTCAAAATGGGACACATTCTGTGTATTTACACCCAAAGTGCAGGTGACAGCCCAGGGACAGAGCCATAGGGATGTCTGAGTTAAAGAAGAAGTCATCATGCGCGCTTATTACTTCCTGAGGGAACCGTAGACATTAGAGACGGGTCTCAGATGTAGCGTAGTTCTGAACTCTGTTTACTGAGGAAGTGTCTAGCATGAGGCAAGAAGGGAACAGGCTGCAGGCAGATGACTCCCCCCCGCTGTGAATCAGCCCAAAGCAGCCGAGTCCTGCACAGTGGAGTGCTGGCTCCTTCTGGGTCCTTGAAGGGTAACACCTGTGAGAAGGCCTTCTTTTTGATCTCCTGTGGAATCTCCCAGAGGGAGCAATGACTCTGATTAGTGACAAGATACAGCAAGGGCAGGCAAGTGTTTGCTTTCTGTTCCTGGAACTGTGAAGGTCTAGACTTGACTTTACAGGCTTCATCTCAGGGAAAGGGCCACCGTCTCAGACCGCCTGCTGTACTCAGTTCTAGGAAGGACCTCAGGAATGTGCCATGACAACTCGAACAGATACAGAGCAGTATCCTCCTGCAGACATCCTGTCTGTGGTTTATGGCCCTTGGAGATATCTAGATAATCCTTCTGAGCAGTCCAGATAATCCTGTTCAGCAGGTTGTGGTTCCCCGCCAAAAGTCTAACCCAATGGTTTCAAATGTGGTTTCACGCCCAAAGTCTAATAGTTTCAAAAAAATCACCTCGCCCCATATGCCTCCTACCCAATCCTAAGCATGTAATTCTGGCTTGTGGTTTTTCCCTATAAAAACTCTCTGCACCGGGGCTCATGGACGCTGCTGCATTTCCTTCCATCTGCTGTGCGGTGGCCCAGGTTGAACCTGAATAAAGACCCTTTTGTGCTTGCATCAGAAACCGGCTCCTTGGTGGTCTCTGGGGCTTTTGCGAAACGAGTACAACAGAACAAATAGCTGAGTGAACTATTTATGAAGAAAAGGTTTATCCTGGCCACAGTTACAGCTTTCAGGCCATGGCCTTGGGCCTGGCTGCTTTGGGCCTGCGGTGGGGCAGCACCTCACTGTGGAGTGAGTGGTGGAGCAGAAGCGCTCATCTCACCTCCAGGGGAGAAGACAGAACAAGGAAGAGGCCAGCGTCTCCCATTTCCTCAATGGCTCTAAGGCCTTCTACCAGGCCCAACCTCTCAAATCTTTCTCCATTTCACAAAGGCACCTTCCTGGTGGCCAACCCTGCCCATACATAGGCCTTTGGATCACAAAGGCACCTTCCTGGTGGCCAACCCTGCCCATACATAGGCCTTTGGATCACAAAGGCACCTTCCTGGTGGCCAACCTTGCCCATACATAGGCCTTTGGATCACAAAGGCACCTTCCTGGTGGCCAACCCTGCCCATACATAGGCCTTTGGATCACAAAGGCACCTTCCTGGTGGTCAACCTTGCCCATACATAGGCCTTTGGAGGACTTCTCCCATTTTACTCTTGTAGCTGTGCAATGATTTAGGCATTATGTTACCCACCTTTTTCTAAATATAATGGAAATTTCTGTGGTTCCACAGAAATTCATGCTATTTTCTCTTCCCAGAAATCTCTCATCTTCTCCTGGTCATTTAGGATTCTACTGATCTTTTAGGAATCATAGTACAAATGTCACTTAATTATGAGAGCACTATATCACAATAAACACATTATAAATTGAAAACATCATTAGTTAAAAATGTTTAATCCATCTAACCCACTAAACACGCTAGCTTAACTCAGCCTACCTTACACTTGTTCAGAACACTCACCTTATTCTACAGTTGGGCAATGTTGTCCACTGTTTGCTTATTATTTGAGAATATTCCCTGGAGGTTCATGTGATAAAGCTAAGGTCATCATTATAATTTATTCATTTAACAGACTGTTTAGTTAGTACTTGTATTTAACCTATGACTGTTATGGGTTAAAGGTCAATCTCTTATATGACACCCACATATACACATGTACATGACATGTATACACACATTAATACAAGGAACAGCTCATTGCTCACCTTATAAACCTCTCTTAGGAGAGGCTTTTATTGGACCCCATAACATTATCCAAAGCAACAGTAGCTACCTTATGAATGCCTTGAGTTCTTTGCCTGCCATTGCTTTGGACTCTTGATGAATGAATGCATGCTCTGGCCTTTGCTTCCAGAACAAACATATTTCATTTATATTTGATGTTCACTCTGGCAAATATTTCTTAGTTACAATCATCTTCTGCAGCTTCTCTTTGAAAACCTCAGCACTGTCAGAATCAGCCTGTTACCTTGTCACCAGTCTTCATGTTATAAGTTTGATGCCTCTGAAACATTGCAACCATCCATAACTTGCTGTAAATTGTGTGTGTGTGTGTGTGTGTGTGTGTGTGTATGTGTGTGTGTGTGTGTGTGTGTGTGTGTGTGTGTACAGAATTATTGGCATACTTTTAGTGAATCAGAAGAACTTCTTACCTAGCTGGGATTGTTATAAACCAGGCAGTATGGGCTTCCGTACTTGTATTCCTTCCACACCGAAGTACTTTCCTGTTATCCACAGGGTAGATCTCTTCTTCAGGAAGGTAGATTTCATGGGTGCTGATGGTTTCTGTCTTACTGATTCACTTTCTGTACTTTGATATGTCTGGTATCATCAGTTGTGAGAGCCTTTATTCATCTGCTATGATCACCACTGACCTTTACCTTCATGCTGGTTAATTTGAGGTTTATCTCAACAGTAATTATAGCCAGTATGGTACCTTGTCTCCAAAATGGAGGAGACACACACACACACACACACACACACACACACACACACACACACACACACAATTTACAGCAAGTTATGGATGGTTGCAATGTTTCAGAGGCATCAAACTTATAACATGAAGACTGGTGACAAGGTAACAGGCTGATTCTGACAGTGCTGAGGTTTTCAAAGAGAAGCTGTAGAAGATGATTGTAACTAAGAAATATTTGCCAGAGTGAACATCAAATATAAATGAAATATGTTTGTTCTGGAAGCAAAGGCCAGAGCATGCATTCATTCATCAAGAGTCCAAAGCATTTGGAAGTTTAAGTTTATCTCGGTGGTAGGATGCTTGCCTTAGCTCTGAGAGTGACCGAGAGTAGTTGTTCTCTTGTTCTTACCAGAAGTGGGGCACACCACTGGGAATTTTGTTGACATGAGATCTAAAAACACAAAATACAACATCTCCAAACTTTTGCAATACCCTTGAGCATCAGTTGTGATCAATCCTATGGCTGACTTGGAACTGGTAACTCACCGCATTGCCCAGATGAGTGAATGAGAATCTGACTCCATATTCATTTAGGTAAAGAGTAAAAGTCAAAATTTGATATATGATTTCTACTTTCAAATTGTTGTAGAATATATACATATATGTACACACACATACACACACACACAAACACACATATATATTATATGTCAACCAATGGTGAGTTGAAGGTATCTTTAATAGACCATTAGCATACCATGAGTTCTCACAGTAATGATGTTAAAATATACAACATGATTCCAAGCAAAGACAGAGCATAAAATAAAGATATGGCTACTGTCATGAAAGTCAAGGCAAATCATATATTAAAGCCATAGTCATTTAAAAATATGAAACCATGAAATAATTTTATGAAACGGGCTACAGGCTGGTTCTTATGTAACCTCCACTGACAAGGTGCCTGTGTCTGTTTCCACATATGTGCATTTGTATAACATAAAAGATTGACCTCTGGCATACCTATGATATTTAAAATATACAATGTGGCCATCCCGTGTATTAAATGTCTTTAATAAGGATGCCCTTTGCTTATTGGGCTTGGAAATATTTGGGGATGTAAGAAGGTATTTTAAGAAGTCTCCCCACAGATTTTGAGTTGGTCCTTTTGCTTGTTGACACTAGAGGGTTAATATTTGGTTTTATTCCTTTAAATGTAGCTCTTGTAAGACAGTTGACTACAGAATCTGAAGTGTAGGTTCATTTTTGCTCTTATTAAAATAACAAAGAGAGACTAGAAGGGATTCAAAAATACAAATACAACCTGAGTACTGTGGAGAGCAGAGGGAGAGTGAAGGAGAATTGTAACCAGATGTGGAGTTGTGAGAGAGCTGGGCACAGCCTGGAATGTCTTCGCCACCCCTCCTGCTTCTCTCAGCCTCCCATCTGGATATTTCCTTACTGAAAAAAAGGGACATCTCTTGGTCTCAAAACATGAAATCTCACCCTGGTGAAGTCAGCAGGTGGGGATTTTTTTTTTGGAAAGATACAGGGTACTTCATAGAACAGCAGAGAAAGTTAAGAAACCAGATTTGCAAAATGATAAGTATCCAGGGAAGCTAGGCAGCTAGAACCATAGCTGAGGCCATAAGTAAGGGATGTATTGGCTTCAGGCATGAGGATGAATGACCATTGACTCCTGATCCACCTGATATCACTACATAACATACTTCATTGTTAGTAGTTGTCAATTTGTCTTTTCCACTGCAGACTCAAAATTATCCTCAATTCTTTTTTTAAAAAAAATATTTATTTGTTATGTATACAGTGTTCTGCCTGCATATATGCTTGCATGACAGAACAGGGCACCAGATCCCATTATAGATGGTTGTGAGCCACCATGTGGTTGCTGGGAATTGAACTCAGGACCTTTGGAAGAGCAGCCAGTGCTCTTAGCCACTGAGCCATCTCTCCAACCTTCCTCAATTCTTTGTACTGTTTTCCCAGAACATTTCTGAGTGGAAGCATTAGTTGGGGAGGCTGAGTGTCCTTCTGTATTGATCACAGAGGGCACAGGTAGATGTTTCCTCAAGCTCTATTATCTGGTGTAAGTAGGTACTAGATTGTCCTGACACAGAAACAGGTGTGGATGTGGAAAGCCACACACTAGCTCTGCCTCACAATCCTTCAGATCTTTGAATTCTGCTTCTGAGGGAGGCTACTCCTGATCTTCAGAAACCCAGGTCAGGTGCCTCCATATCATATTTTCACACAAACCTGTGCTTCTATTTGGAGGAGTGATCATAGACACACTTGACTGCTAGAATTAACTCCATGACCTCTTTGTGATAGATGGTTGGCATGGGATTTTGCAAGTCAGAGAGTATAGATTTCAGGTCTGTACACAGATGAGTGCTACATTTGCTCAGGGATTCTCCAGAGATAAGATTTTCTTCCTTGTCCTGCTCCATCCAGGACTAAAGTGGAGGCCAGTCTGTATTTTTGCCATCTCTCTGAGAGGAAAGTCTGTTCATTTAATTAATTCAGGGTTTATCTTCTTTATCTATTGGCTCGTGAGAGTGGTGAGGGAGGTGACATGGTGCCATCTCTAACTATCCTACCTAGGTTCCACATGTGAAACTAAGGCTCTAGATCTCCAGAGATTGACATACATTCACAGGCTGCTTGTAGCCTTTATTTACAATTTCAGATTTTGGCTTGCTTACCTCCTAATCGCCATGTTACAACTGTTTCTCTCTCACATAAACTATACGGTGAAGTAATAATAATAATATATATAATATATAATATATATATATCACATATATTTGCTGTTTTGAGACAAGGTTTCTCTGTGTAACAGACCTAGCTGTCCTGGAATTCACTTTGTAGACCAGGATGGCCTCAAACTTACAGAGATCTGCCTGCCTCTGTCTCTGGGGTGCTGGGATTAAAGGCGTGAGCTATCATGCCCAGCTGGTATATGTATTTTAAGTTGTACTGCACTAAGAGTTTAATAAAAGAAACTTGAGGAGGAGAGTATACATAATTCTACTTTCTGTCCAGTTTTTCTGAAACCTAGAACTATTTAAAAAAGACTAAGGGGTTGGAGAGATAGCTCAATGGTTAAGAGCACTTGCCGCTCTTGCAGAGGATCCAGGTTTGATGCCAAGCACCTACATGAAGGTTTACAACCATCAGTAACTCCAGTTCCAGGGACCTTATGCCTTCTTCAGACGTTTGAGGACACCAGGCATGCACATGGTACACATACATACGTTTAGGCAAAACACTCACACACCTACAGTATACATTAAAAACAACTAAATTATTAAATAGAGATTTTCTGGTGAATATTCATCTCATTATATATTTTGGACAATGGGCCATGGATATGATATGGGACAGTCCTTATTCTTTGGGCCTAGATGGGTTTGCTGAGACCCCTATCAGAGCATATTTCTTAAATTCCTATCTCTTACACGGCAACTTTACAAATCTCAATGGGCATCTAGGGAGGTCACTGCTTGAGCCTACACAATGGCTGCACCTGTGAATGCTGATGCTATATTCTAGATCATCACCTTATTGATGGCAGACCAGCCTTTCTTCTCTTCACTGCTGTTTACAGGCACCATTCTTCCAGGCCCTACTTGGAAAGGATACTTACGTTTCTTAAGCTAGAAGGCTAGAGAGTTTTCCTGTGAAATTGACAAGTCTCAAATGCTTTGGATCCCTTGAGGTGGTTGTATAGATACTCTTCATCTAAAGCCATGCTTGTCCAAGCACGAACCCAGCTTGGCAGCATTAACGCCACCCACAATCTTAGTAGATATGCAACTTCCCCAGCACTTGGGAAGCCGAGGCAGGAACACCTCAAGTTAAGTGGCAGCATGAGCTATATTACTATATATAGTAATACAGAAGTTTAAGCTCTTAATCTTCAATCTTTTGGTCTAGTAAATGAACAGCAGTGGACTAAATCTCAGCCCTTTGTCCTCATGATCTTCATTCTGATTCTGGCTAAAGTTTGAAAATCATTCATCAGGGCTGTTGAGATGGCTCACTGGGTAAAAGTGCTATACAGTGTCCTCCGATACATACATACATTTAGGCAAAACACTCATACACCTACAGTATACATAAAAACAACTAAAATTATTAAATAGTGGTTTCCCACTGTGTGACTTTAGTAGACCATATTCTAAGAGTGACCACTTCGGCCAATGTCTCCCAAATGCAGAGCCTACTGCAAGGATCAGAGTGTAAGCAGTTTATTGGGATGTGCAGGAAAAAAACAATAGTGTTTGGAATTCAATGGTGGCTGAAACTTATTCCAAAGAGAACACACACACACGCAAACACACAGACACAGACAGATAGATAGACAGAAAGAGACACACAGACAAACCCATGCACGAGTACTAAATCACGAAACAGTGCAGACTGGAGTATTTAAGAACCATCTCTCAAGAGTCTTTAGCTAGGGCTGTTCCCCACTGTGTGTGTGGCTGCAGCTCTGGCAGACCTGCATTTCAAGTGTCTGAGAAAACCTTCAGACATAAAGACGGAGACGAGATAGCTGGTCTTCTGCCAGAACCCCGAGTCAAGCAAATCCCACAGATGTGGGAAAGTCATTGCCGTCACCTGGTGTAGGTTTTTGCTAACTCCCATACTAGGAT
The DNA here is from genome assembly GCF_004664715.2 of Peromyscus leucopus. Lineage (NCBI taxonomy): Eukaryota > Metazoa > Chordata > Mammalia > Rodentia > Cricetidae > Peromyscus > Peromyscus leucopus. Next base: position 35,413,299 of record NC_051069.1, on the reverse strand, counting down.
CTCCATGAAGGAGGAGAGCTTTGTCTGCTTGGACCCCTAGCTTCTAACAGTGCCTGCCATAAAATCAACACACAGCGAAAAAGTTAATGAAAAACTGATGCGCGCGCACACACACACACACACACACACACACACACACACACACACACACACAGGAAATAGATCTCTTGCCTCCAATTCCACAGGAACCAGCCCAAAAAGCCAAACAGCAACCCACAGGTTGCTGGTCCACAGCAGTCAGGGTTTGGTCAGTGACTGCCATCATCCCTCAGTTTTACTTTTGTTTTTATTTGGGCCAAACAGCAAAAACCAAATGTGCCCCTTAAATCAGTCATATGGTATGCCCTCCTTCTAGTTAGCTCACACTAGTAACCTCCAATCAAGACAGTCCCGGAGTGGGTTCTTTATTCACCTGAAAGTTTCCACACTCCTCTGCTTGACGTTTTGCCAAAACAAGAGATGGTGGCTGAATCACTTGAAAGCTCTAAATAAGCCTCTGCTTGCTCTCATTTGGTGGCCTTTGTTACTTAACCCTTTCTTTTCCTCTTTGTAAAATGAATGAATATGAGGATCTCCCAGGAAGGTGATCATTAGCTGATCCTGGATTTGTAAACTGTGATGTGAGAGACAAGCTATGTATGCTATTTCATGCGTGGCATCTGCCTGTCTGGGGAACTGGAGGAACACTTGTAAGTGGGACAAGCAGATAGAGCTCATCTTTCTCTAGAGAATCTTAGAATTGTTGAGAGGGACCCATGTCCCCAGCCCTTCTCTGCCTGTGCACCTCTCTATGGATCTAAATTGAGGTGCTCAATCTGAATCTCTGCCTTTCTTTATACTACTGGGGACACCAGAGTTCTGTCTTAATACTCACACTATAAAGTACATGTTCTGAAGACAGACCATATCCCTAGATCAAAGGAATGTTTGTGGAGAGCTGAAATCAGGAGAGCTGATTTCAGGTGTGGAAACAGAGCAAGGGCATGAGATACACACACACACACACACACACACACACACACACACACACACACACACACAGACACACAGACACAGACACAGACACACAGACACACAGACACAGACACACATACACACACAGACACACAGACACACAGACACACAGACACAGACACACAGACACAGACACACATGCACACACAGACACACAGACACACAGACACACACACACACACACACTGATGAGCGAATCTAGGAGGTGGAAGTTTTATTTATGTTTTTCTTAAAAATTTTTATTAGCATTTATTAATTGTACAAAACAGTGGGTTTCGTTGTGACATTTCATAGATATGTATAATGTACTTTGATCACCTTTATTTCCCTATTATCATATCCTGACCCCCTTCAACTGTTCCCCTTCCTGTCTTCAAGTCTTCCTTCTACTTTTAAGCATTATCTCTATTTTTTCTTTTTAATTATTATTGCTATACACATATGTACATATAAATATATAAATACAACCTGATGAATCTATTTAGAGTATATATGTTTTTAGGACTGACCACTTGGTATTGCAAAACCAATTAAGGGGCATGTCCCTGGGGAAGACTGATTATCTCTCAGCAGTAATAAATTGACTTTAGCACTTTATCTAGGGGTGGGATCTTGTGCGGTTTTCCCCATCCATGTTGCCATCCATGTCAACTGGTATCATCTTAAAACATTCCTTTGTATTTCAGAGTATTGTTGGTTCACAGGTACACCACTGATCGTTTTCCCGTGTCCATACATTTGTTCTTTTCAAAATGTCATATAGTCGGAGTTGTGCTCTCTAGTATTTTCAAGTTGGCTTCTATCAGTTAATAATGTACATGTGAGCCTTTTATAGTGTATATAGTAATGTACAAATAAGTTCTACAACTCATTTTTCTGAACACTGAATATCTCACTGGATGTACAGGTACCCATTCTTTTAACTTTGCACTCATTGTTCATTTGGAGGAGATGTTTGCATATCTTGTTCTTTATCAGATACATTATTCACCAATATTCGCTTCTATTATCTGGCTTACGTTTCTAGTCTCAGTTAATCAAGGTATTATTTTAATTATTTGAGACAGATATCACCATGCACCCTAAGCTGGTACTGAGCTGCAGGGCTCAAGTGATCTACCCCCTGCCTCCTGTATAACTGAGATGATGTGTGTTTTACATATTCTCACATTGCATATGTTTCTTTAGAATTTCATAGAATTTTAATATACATAAACAGCATCATGTTTTATTTCTTATCATCTTTATTTTCTCACTGTGTAGGATATCTCTAAGCTGTATCGCCTGTGACTATTACTAACTATTGCAAAGTCTCCATAACAAATGATCTGCTAACTTCCTCAAAGGTGGACTCCTATTTTGCCCATTTCCTATCACCAAAAATAATAGCATGAAGTGTTTTTTGCATACGTCCTCCTGTGCACGTGGGAGGCAATACATTTGAGTCATATACACCTGGGCCAGGATTAATGGGTCCTGTGCACACTTAGCCTTATGCTTCCTAAGTAATGTCTTTGTGTTTTCTAGACCAGCCACAGTGTACAAGTATTCTTCCTCACTAACATGCATCCCTCTCCAGCTTTTAAACTTTTGTGGGTCTCACAGGTGTAGGAAGACATATCACTGGTTCCTGTGTTTAGTGATCTGAGAATATCTTCATGGGCTGGGCAGTACTACAGGCTTCCTCTGTAAACTGGGTTCTCTGTGCATTGCCTATTTATTCTGATCATGATTGTGATTTTCATCGTTTATCACATATGGGGGTTTGGATATTAAAATGTTATCCCATTTATTATGTTTTTTTTTTTTTTTTTTTTTAGAGTGGCTTACATTACTATCAAATCTATCACTGATGTCCTTTGCTGCATGAATTCTATAACTTTATTATAATTAAAATTAATCATTATTTTTTCTTTATGGCTTCTCACCTTAAGATGAACATTTTCCTTTATATTTTATTCTAACTAGAGTCAAATTACAGTGATAGGAGGTACATTTCTTGGAGGAAAGAGAAGAAAAATAAATGAGTAGAAGATCCGGGTGGAAATGACTGTCTTAACATCTGTTACATCTTTCTAGGTGTGTTAGAAAGCTAAAAACTACACTTCCCAGATTATTTTGAACCTAATTGCAAAAATAATTGGTTTCTGTTAATTAAAAGCATTTGTGTGATATCTGGAAGGTGAGAGTACAAATATAATCACAATTACCTACTGCTTGAAAAAGGTTACTGGGCCTTGTTTAGTAGTTCAGTAGGTTTGGAATGAATCTGAAAATCTGCACATGTAACAAGTTTTCAAGTGACATATATTCTAGGGTTCTGTCATTTATTTTGGTCTCCCAAGTATGAGAAAGATTCTCCATGGAAACATCGAGAGCTCCCTGATTTTAGATCACAGCCATTGGAGAATTATATGAGGGCTCCTTACTAGTCATCCTAAACCAATGAGCACATATAGGATGGTTAATATTGACCATCAACTTGACAGGGTCTGGAGTCACTCAGGAGATTAGCCTCTGGGCCTGTCTGTGAGGGAGTTTCCAGATTAGTTGGGATAACCCATTTTACATGTGAGCAGTACCATTCTCACTTTTACATTCACGTCCTTAAACAACACAGAGTCCACATCTGAATAAAACTTGTGATCGTGCCTTTTTGAAATTGGCTTATTTTTTTTAACATGATGATTCAATTTTATTTTCTGTCTATTTTATTTTAAGTGGTGTAATTTCTGTTTTCTTAATGGCTGAATGGTATTCCAGTATGTCTACAGGTCAAATTTTCTTTATCTATCTGTTAATGGGCATTGCGATGGTTAATTGACTGGATTTGGAATCAACCAAGGGACACACACCTAGGTTTACCTGTGAGGGACTTAAGAGAGGCTGAGGAGGGAAGGTCCGCCCTGAATGTAGTAACTTCATGGACTGAAGTTTTATGCTAAATAAAAAGAGGAAAATGAGGCAGCCAGCTCTGTACTTGCATTCATCCTCTTCTGCTCCCTGACTGCAGATGATGATCATGTGGGCATGTGCACACATGAGTGCAGAGCCTGCAGAGTTCAGAAGAAGGTGCTAGATCCCCTGGAACTGGAGCTGTAGGCAGTTGCGAGCCATAAGGGTGCTGAGTGCTGAACTCGGGTCCTTTGCAAGAACAGTACACAGCCTTAACTGTTGGGCAGTCTCTGCAGCACCTCTGGACTCTTTTTGAGCAGTGCTATCAGTTTCTAATACTTTCTGACTGCCTGATATCCACCATGTGGTTGCTGGGAATTGAACTCAGAACTTCTGGAAGAGCAGTCAGTGCTCTTAACCTATGAGTCATCTCTCCAGCCTCCCAATCTCGGGTCTTCAGGCCCTCCCTTCACCCCGCCTTGTGGGTGTGATAGTTACCAAAACCTCAATGGGGATTGGAACTTCCAGACCAGAGCTGGAATTGGCTACCTACTACATCATATGAAGGAAGTTCTGGTTCGTTCATCTCATGCTTTTCACTTCAGACCTAGAGCCAACCAGTTCTTTAGAAATTTGCTTTCTTTAGTGAGGAAACAAAAGTTCAGAAACACAAAGTAGGTTCTAGACGGATTGTTGCTTCTGGAGTCATCATTGTTTTCAGATCTTTTCTGACAGAACTGGGAAATTGAGGACCACAGAGTTCTCAAATCATCACTGCTTTCTTTCCATAAAAATGTTTACCAGGATATATTTTGTTGTTCATTTTGGGGTAATTTTCTTATGTGATATATGATTTTTCTTGTTTTTGTTCTTGTTTCCTTCTTCCTTTTCCTTCTCCCCCTCTCTACTAGAGCATAAATATATGTGTGTGTGTGTGCGCGCACATGTATATATGTGTGTGTATGTACACATATATATGTGTATGTGTGTTTGCTGAACTTACCTTTTATCTTGTGTTCTGTTCTCTTTGTCTGGATTTCTTCACTGAGGCTCCTACTTTAATTTGTTCTCCTTTGCCCAGTTTCTGTATTTACTGTTTTCCCATAAAAATCTCATTTCATTTTTAGTTTTTCTTTTTTATATACATATATATTTGTGTTTATATATAATAAAGAAAAGCAGGCTATCAACTTGAGAGTGGGAAACATGGCAGGGGTTGGAGGGAGGATGCTTGGGAGGAGCCGTAAGAAGGGTGAAAAGGGGGGACATGATATAATTCTATTTCAATTAAATATTTAAAAAATACTAAAAAGTATTTCAACAATTATTTTAACTATCAATAGCATTAATTTTTAATACATTTCTTCATTATTTCAAGTAAAAATGATTTGTTCCCTATCTTATATTTTGCATACATACTCACTTCAGGAATTGGGAATAAAACATGTGAACGTTTAAAAGAGAAAGGTGCCTCAGAGACTAACATATCTAAATACTTGGTCCCTGGTTGTTGGTGTTCTTTGGGGAGTGTTTTGGAGGAGCAGCATTACTGCAGAAAGTACATCAGTGCTGGCTGGTCTTGAGAGCTCGTAACCTCACCCCACTTGCAGTTTTCTCTGTCTCCTTCCTGGTTGTGGTTAAAGATGTGACCTCTCACAGTCGTGAATATGGCCGAGCAAGTATATTGTGGAGTTGAGTCTTTTGAGCGTATGCCAAAGAATGGTATAGCTGGGTCATACGGTGCATTCATTTTTAGCTTTTGAGGACTTTTTCCACACTGATTTCCAGTGTCTGTCCCAGTTAGCAACTACAGCAACAGTGAAGGGAGGTTCCCATCCCCCACATCCTTTCCAGCAATTGATGTTGGCTGTTCTATTGGTCTTAGCCGTTCTGACAGGGCTAAAATGAAGTTTCAAAGTTGTTGTCATTTGTGTTTTCCTAAAGGCTAAGGATCCTAGGCATGTTTGAGATATTGTAAGCCACTTTCCTTTTAAAGAAATCTATTCACACACACACACACACACACACACACACACACACACACACACACACACAATCTTTAAAATTTTAAATTTATTTATTTTACATCCCAACCACAGTTTCCTCGTCTTCCTTTCCTCCCAGTCTGTCCCCCACACCTCCCTTCTGCCCACTCAATCCACTCCTCCTCAGTTTCTGTTCACAAAAGGGCAAGCCTCCATGGATATCAGCGAAATGTTGGATATGAAGTTACAGTAACTCTAAGTACCACCCTCCACCCCCTTGTGTTAAAGGGTGGACAAGGCGACCCAGTATGAGGAATAGGGTCCCCAAAGTAGGTAACAGAGTCAGAGACAGCCCCTGCTCCATCAGTTAGGATTCCTACAAGAAGACCAAGCTGCATAACTGTAATACATATGCAGAGGGCCCGAGTCAGTCCTATCCAAGTTCTCTGGTTGGCGGTTCAGTCTCTGTGAGTCCCCATGAGCCCAGGTCATTTGACTCTGTGTGCTTTCCAGTGATATCCTTGGCCTCTCTGGCTCCTATAATCCCTCCTCCTGCTTGCAACTCAATTCCACTCATCTCTCCATCTGTCCGTATCTGCCCTGGGCCCTTGCAGCCTGCCCCACAAGAAAACAAAAAAGTAAAAAAAAAAAATGTGAAAAAAATCTCATCATACAAGCTAAAATGTGTCATGGTGTGTCACCTAGTAGACCCCTTTGCCTGAACATCTTTGCTTGCAAATGTTCATTGCAATGAGTCATGTCTGATTTGAGGCCTCTGGCTTCTGCTGCACCATCAATACTGGATCCTCAGTAGGACTCTTCTCTGATATTCTACTGTTGTCCTGTGTCATGGGGATCTGGCAGCTTTGGTTCTGCAGGACCAGCTCCTTCACATGTTCCAGCAGCTCCTAGATGGGGTAGATGTTGGGGGTATCCCAGCATCCCAAAGCCCTGGATCTGGGCCTGAATGGTTGTTGAATTGGTCAGCCCATGGGCTCTCTGGTGCCCATGACATCAGGGCCAACTCCTCCATGCTCATAGCACCATAGCCAGCTCTCCAGCTCTGCCCTGGTGAGGGGCAGGGCCAGCTCACCTGAGTGCCAAAGCCGTCAAGGGGCAGAGCCAGCCCTGTGCAGCCCTCAGGCATCAACATGCTCATAGTCTTTAATCATTTCCTGAATTCTATTGTTTGCTTTGTAATTTTTCTGACCCAAAGTTTTGTGGTTCCTTCCTGAGTTGTAGTGGTTTTATAGTGTGTTTCAGATCATTTTGAAAGAATGTATGACAGCCATTTATGTGTGTTCTTGTGTCTTGCTTTATGTTTCCTGTAGGAGACCATCCTGCTTTCCTATATGTGTTTTAAATGGAATTTCATCTTGATTATTATTATTATTATTATTATTATTATTATTATTATTGTCATTAAGCTCTATACACAACTACTGTTTTTAATCCTGCTTGTAGAACTCCCTGGGGTAATTTCTGTGAAGTGTTCATGATGCCTCAGTGCCTGGGCTCTCCTAACTTTCTGCCCTTTCTGCTTTCATCTGGTCCCCTCTGCCCCCTTTCCCTATTGTCGCTGTTGTTCTGTTCCGGTTTTATGCCTATTAGCAGATTCTCACAGCTCTGGAGACTTCCCAGTGCCAGCACTGTGGTGGTCCTTGCAGTTCTTATCTATTCCATTACTTTCCACCACTATCAGAGCATGCAAACCTCCTTTAGTGGTAGCTGCTCGCCTACATGTGGCCTGTGGAATTTGGCACAGGATAATTGTGAGGAATCTTGGGTTTTTCAGATTTCATAGACAGCTTTGGTGCATTTTCTGTTGTTTGCCATCAGCATCTACCAGTAGATTAGCTTGTTTATGAATTCAGAGCCCCATCATGGCTTCAACTGCCCACTAAGCTCTTAGTTTATGGTAGATATTTCAAACTCAAACCTTAACAGTTGCTAAGGACATAACATAAAATGTCATGTTGATATTCTTGTGGAGGAATAACTTGGGAGGAGAAGGGGAAAGAGGAAGTATTCTGATGAGAAAGGGGCAGTGCACAACTTCATTATTTATAGGACGGCTCATTCTGATGTGTGTAATCTTATGTGAAAAATGTCAGAACCGAATTAATATTTTCACATGGACAGTAATAAGATCATGAATAACTCTCAAGTTGTAATGCTGATGTTTAATTTATACGTTACAACAAAACATTAACTGTTAAATAAAGGATTTAGGAAGGAGGAAATGAATCCCAAATGAAAGAAAAATGACTATGTCTTAGGATTTCTATTGCTGTGAAGAGACACCATGACCATGGCAACCCTTATAAAGGGAAACATTTAATCAGGGTGGCTTGCTTACAGTTCAGAGATTCAGTCTTGTAGGTGGAGTTTTTCATTGGAACTGCCGGTCAGCTCTGTCCCACCAGCCAGCTCCCAAATAACCACACAGAGACTTATTATTAATTATAATTGCTTGGCTAATAGCTTAGGCTTATTACTAACTAGTTCTTACTTAAATTAACACATATTTCTTATCTATGTTCTGCTGTATGGTCGTACCTGAAGGGTTCACAACACGGTCGCATTTACCAGGCGGACACTTCCGCCTAGCCAATTCCGGTCAGGCCGGACACCTCCGCCTAGCAAGTTCCGGCCAAGGCATCTTGCATGACCAGAATCCGTGACGCTACATGGATATGTAAGCGCGCAACGTGACCATGTGATCTATGCACACGCGTGGAGTAGTGACGTGACCTGGCCACGCCCCCAGCCGGTTTTAAAGTGGAGCGCCATGCTTCCCAGTTCCTTCTTCTTCTCCACGCACGTGTCTCTCCCACAGGCCTGCGCACTCTGTCCCTTTAACTCTAATAAACTCTTATAAGTGGATTCTGTCGTGTTTCATGACATTTCCTTGCAGGGTAAGAACACAACGCAGCTAAATAACTAACAGTACCTTTTTTCAGCATGGCATGTTCATCTTGCTTCTCTTTGCATCTCCTGGTGACTCCCCTGACTCTGCCCTTATTTCCTGCACTTCCTCCCACCTGGAAGTCCCACCTAATCTTTTGCTGCCCAGCTATTGGCCAGTCAGCCCCTTGTTAATCAATGATAGTACTACATACCTAAACTGTACAAAAAGATTGTTCCACAGCATGGTCCATTATCATCATGGTGCAACATGGTGTCATGCAGGAAGACATGGTGCTGGAGAAGGAACTGAGAGTTTTACATCTTGATATGAAGGCAAAAGGAAATGGACTGAAACACTGGATGTGGCTTGAGCTCAAAGCCCACCCCCACAGTGACACACTTCCTCCAACAAGGCCACACCAACTCCAACAAAGCCACACCTCCTAATAGTGCCACTCCTTTTGGGGGCCATTTTCTTTCAAAACACCACAGACCTTAAAAATTCAACAAATGAGAATAAGAGCTAGCTGCAGAAGAAAGGAGGAAATAAGTAGAAGGAACACATACTCAATCATAGAGGGAAGTGATTGTTTTGGCTTCACAGCTGAGTAGGCTTGTGGAGGTTTTTGTATAGGTATGTATAATCACTTATTCTTACATGGAGAAAGATCAACGTTTACATCAAAAGAGTTTTCTCCTCAGTGTTTTGTCCAAGGCAACCTTCACTTCTTTGTTCCTCAAACTGTAGATCAAGGGGTTGAGCATGGGGATCACTGTGGTGTAGAACACAGAAGCCACATTCTCCTGGGCCAGGGAACTGGCTGTGGAAGGCTTTAAGTACATGAATGCACTGGATCCATAGAACAAGCCCACAGCGGCAAAGTGGGAGCTGCAGGTGCTGAAGGCTTTGGACTTGCCCTCAGTGGAGCTGATGCGAAGGATGTTGGAGAGGATAAATGCATAGGAAATGAGTACAGTTAAGCTTGTGACAATGATATTGAACCCAGCTAAAAAGAGGACAGTCATCTCCACATCATAGGTAGTAGAGCAGGAGAGTTTCATGAGGGGGAAGATCTCACAGAAGTAGTGGCTGATGAGGTCTGCACAAAAGTCTAGTTTTAACGTGAGACCAGTCTCTATTGTTGAGCCAATGAGTCCCATGGCATAGACAAAAGCTATCAGCAGGGAGCAGAGGGCAGGAGACATGATGATGTTGTAAAGCAAGGGGTGGCAGATGGCCACATAGCGGTCATAGGCCATCACAGTGAGCATGTAACACTCAGCAATGACGAAAACAAGGAAGAAGTAGAGCTGTGACATGCACCCCCCATAGGAGATGAGGTTTCTTTGAGATACAAAGTTGATGAGCATTTTGGGGGTAATGACAGAGGAGTAGCAAAGATCCAGGAGTGACAAGTTGCTGAGGAAGAAGTACATGGGTGTGTGAAGATGTGTGTTGAGTCCAATCAAGGTGATCATGCCCAGGTTTCCCACCATGGTGAGCGTGTAGATCCCCAGGAAGAGGAGAAAGAGAGGCAGCTGGAGCTCTGGCCTGTTAGTTAACCCCCTGATGATGAACTCTGTCACCATGGAGTGATTTTCTGCAGCCATTGTGTCTGGATGGGAGTCCTGTGGGGTGGGAGAGAAGGAGCTTGTGAGGGGCTGTCCTTGTTCTCCTGTCTTGGTTTTCTGCATTTGACACTTGCTGAGCTGCTCTGGTTGTGGCAGATGCATCTTCTCCACACTGCTGCTCTTTGGTGTCAGAGCTAGCCTAGGGTTTCAGAGATCTTGAAGCTGAGAGCCATAGGGGAGAGGTCTGAATTTCTTACCAGTTTCACACATGTCTCAGAATTGTGGTTCTGGGCCAGCAGTTACCTTCTTACACAAATTATCAGGTTTCATTTCATAGGCATTAAACCAAAAGTTTATGTTGGAGACCAGGATTCTGTTTCAGCAGTTTCTCTAGGGATGTTGATGTTTCTCAACTCTGTAACTAACCAGAGGCATTTTCATAGTTCATAACTGTCATGTATGCAATTTCCTTTAAAAATTTATGTGTATGTGTGTTTGTCCGAGTGTATGTGTGTTTATCACATGCATGCAGGAGTCTGTGGAGGTCAGAAGAGGCATCAGATTCCCTGGTACTGCAATTCCAGACATTTGTGAGCAGACATGTTGGTACTGAGAATGGAACCTGTGCCCTCTGCAAGAGCAGTAAGTGCTCTTAACTACTGTGACATCTCTCAGGCCTCCTCTATGCAATTTCTAAATATTCAGTTAATGAACATTCTAATATTTGAAATAGGTGCCCTGTCAGGATGACCTGGTCAGGATGATTCCTCTCGTATTGAGTTGCAAGTCAAGTTCTGTGTCTGAGACACAGTAACATCAGTTTAAAAGTTGGTTGTGGAAATATCATGGGACAAATCACATTTAAAAATATTCATTCAAAAGTTGATCAAGATGGCTGACACATAGGATCCCAGCACTCAGGAGGTGGAGGCAGGAGGATTGCCTGTTCAATTGTATAGTCCAGTTTCAGTACAGCTGGACTATACAGTGAAACTGTTTCATAACAGAAATAAACAATTAAAATCTCACTTAAATACCACCTTTCTATGAAAATGGGAGTTGGTGTCTAGTAGTCTCAGTGACTCAGAATCCTTGAGGTTCTTACCTGTGGTCCCAGGCATTTTCATCCCCAGTATCACCTGCTTTGTGTGACCACCTGGAGCATTTAGAATGCACCGATGCCTGGATTCTGTCCAGATGTTCAGAGCATACAGTATTATCTTCAGGGAATGCTCCACAGGTAACTTATGGTTATTACTAGTTTCAGAAAATGGTATCAAAACATGGCACCTTCAGACTTCTAATGGCAATTACTGAGATTGTAGACATGTCTATAGGAAGCAACCATCAATGCTGCTGAATACATTATCCACAAATTCCTTCTTGTGTTGGAAAATGTACTTTTTTAAAAAATTTAAAAGTGTCCATCGGGTTGTACATTTCTATCAGAGATCAGTAGTATAAATACCAAAAGTTCTGTGTTAAACATGTGTGGAGAAGCATTTTTGAGAAAATTAATGTACCAGAGAGACTTGTAATTGAACTCACATCTCTTGTCTCTAGTTTCTTCCTTTGACTCTCATGTGAAGTCTTAGAGGGCTCACTTGCCCTCTAAGAAGTGTGTGACTTGGGCAGGTTGTGTCCCCCACATCCTAGGATGTGCACAGAAGAAGAGCAACACTGTCCAACAGTATGTTGTTTCTTAGGAAATTGAAACACTGAAAGTTACATTTTATCTGAAGTTACCCAGGTCTTTCAAAAATTTTAAAAATTAAAAATAGATTATTTTAATTCCAGCACTGGGAAGGCAGAGGTAAATTCAAGTCCAGCCTGGTGTACAGAGTGAGTTCCAGGACAGCCAAGGCTACACAGAGAAACCCTGTCTGAAAAAAAGAGGAGGAAAAAGAAAAAAGATTCTTCTCTCATATAATACATCTGATCACAAGGGACACAATTAAGAGTCAGTTGAAGGACTATGACAGCTGGTCTGTTCTGTATTTGCTCAACTCTCTTTTTTTTCTGTGTCTTCTCTTTGTGAGTCACTTCATCACCGCTTAAAACTAATTTATCAAAAAATTATATGAAGAATATTGAAAAATGTACTGCACTTTTAAAAATCAAAAGTGCCATATGTGTATTATACTTATTAGAGATTCAGATAAACAATGACAAAACAACAAAGAAAAATACCAAAGAAGAAAAAATTCACAAAATACATGAATATAAATATAGCTTCTCACTTAAAACAGCATTAGTAGGAATTTTTTTGTATATTTGCATCACGTTATGACAATGCATTATGATGAAAATATTCCTTACATTTTAAGAGATAAGAACTTTTGAATGTCTCCACCAGAGTTAATAACACACCTTGAGGTTACTTAAGACTTGAGAGTGCTATCCTTCTGTGCACTCAGTTTATTTGTTTAACCTGCCTTTAAGAGGACAATGTAGCAATCAACCTTAATTGCCTCCATATAAGCATCTTTTACAACCTAAGCCCATGTAAAGCTGGGCTTTTCTTTTATTTAAAATCTTTATTTCATACGATATATTATGATCAGATCTGAATTTCTTAACAGTTTCACAATTGTCCATGCCCCAACTCCTCACAGATCCTTTCTACCTCCCTACCTGCCAAATGTTTTCTCTCTCATAGAACAACTAAAAACAAACAGAAAACTTCCAAACCCTCAAAGTCAAAACAAACAAACAAACAAACAAAACCCCAGAATGACTAAGATCAAAAACACAAGTTTCAGTGCATGCTGGAGATGAAATGGAGCAAGAACACTCGTTGCTGGTGGGAGTGCAAACTTGTACAGCCACTTTGGAAATAAATATGGCAGTTTCTTAGAAAATTGGCAATCAATCTACCTGAAGATGCAGCTATACCACTCTTGGGCATAGACACAAAGGATACTCAGTCTCCCACAAGGACATTTGCTCAACTGTGTTCATAGCAGCATTATTTATAATATAGCCAGAAGCTAGAAACAACCTAGATGCCACTGAACCAAAGAATGGATAAAGAAAATGTGGTACACTTACACAATGGAGTATTACTCAGTGGTTAAACAAACAAACAAACAAACAAACAAACAAACAAAAAAACCCCAAAAATGATATCATGAAATTTGTAGGCAAACGGATGGAGCTAGAAAAAATCATCCTGAATGAGATGACCCATACTCAGAAGGTACATGGCATGTACTCACTTATAAGTTGATATTAGCTATAAAGTAAAGGATAACCATGCCAAAATCCCATACCCAGAGAGGCTAGGTAATAAGAAGGGCCTAAGGGTGGACACATGGGTCTTCCTGGGAAGGGAAAATAGAATAGATTTTGTAGGTGGACTGGGGGTCATGTGGGCATGGGAACATGAGGGATCAGGTTAGGGGATGGATGGGGAGAGTACTGAAAGAGATCACTGGAAAAGGGTGGATTTCAGGGTGAGGTAGAAAATTGGTACAAGGGAAACTCCTAGGAATCTACAAGGATGAGCCCAGCCAAGACTCCTAGCAATAGCAAATATGTAGCCTGAACTGGCCATCTCCTGTGTCCAGGCAAGACTTCTAGTGGAGGGACGGGGTCACAACCCCAGCCACACAACCTTCAACCTATAGTCTGTCCTGCCTACAGGATGTACTGGGATTGGTGCCTAAGCCAATTGTCATCAGAGAGGTTTCATCCAGCAACTGATGGGAAGAGATGTAGACCCACAGTCAGACTTTAGGTGGAGCTTGGGAAATCCTACAGAAGAGGTGGGAGAAGGGTTGTAGGAGCCAGAGGGCTCAAGGACATGACAAGAAAACTCACAGAATCAACTAACTGGCAATCATAGGGGCTCACAGAGACTGAACTGACATCAGAGAGCCAGCATGGGGCTGACTAGGTGCTCTACCTATGTGTTACAGTTGTGTAGCTTTTTTTTTTTTTTTGTGGGACTCCTAACAGTGGGAGCAGGGGCTGTTTCTGACTCTTTCACTGGCTAAGGAGACACTGTGCCACTTTAATACACGGGGAGGTGTTTAGTCTTACTGCAGCTTGATATGCCAAGATTTGTTGATATCCACGGGAGGCCTGGCATTTTCTGAAGAGATATGGAGGAGGAATGGATAGGGTGGACAGAGGGAAGGTGGAGAGAGGGGCTGAGAGGAGAGGGAAGGGAAACTATGGTTGGAATGTAAAATAAGTAAAAGAATAAAAATAATGTTTGTTCTTTGGGTCAATTGCAGTCAGTGAGGCAAACCCTTATAAAAGTGTGTTAAAGATTTTGTAAAGTATCTTACTCCATGTGATGCTTTCTGTGATGTTCAATAACAAAGCCCTTGTTAGTGACAGACACACAGACACAGACATATATGCAGACTCCCAGGGACAGTTTCACAGGAAATCTTTTAGGCAGGCATAGATTCAGACTCATTTAACAGACAGAAATGATGGAAGACAGAGGCAGAGCAAGGTATCTCAAGTCTGGGCTCCCCTTTGGTTAAATGACGCCTAGGGGAAATGCTTTGATTTCTTTCCTTAATTCAACACCTGTGCATTATTAGTGACTCCCAGTTTATTATTAATGTGTCAAATCTAGGCACATGTCTAAAATAAAGTAAATTGTAAAACCCTGTTTAGGATTTAAAAACTGTTTGATTCTTTTAATCTGGCATTTTTTTTCAGGTGTTAAGAACAAGTCTTTAAGTCCTTAGATTGTGGTCTGAAGAGAAGAAAATCTGTGCTGCTAAATAAGCTTCTTATGTTAAATTATTACTGGTAGTGAATTTGGCTTTACATTAATAAATATTGGAAGCATATATGATCTCTTAAATATTTCATTTATTATTAGAGATCAATGATTAGTGAAATCCCACCTCATCCCTTTGAATCAACCTCTGCTTCTAGAAGCAATATGAAACAGAAAATTTACCATGAACGAGTATTCTCCTGAATTAGACTGCTTTGATCTATGAAGGACACAGTGGACATCATTCACTGAGTTCTGTGAAAATGAGAGACCCCTGGAAGAGGAGAGCCTACACAGCCTGGATTAAAATCTCACTTCCGTAGTCTTCTAATTACATACAAACACATCACACACCATATGTCTTCTGTGAGTTATACTACTGTGACCTGTATTTTATTTACCAAGCCTGTAGAGGCTCAGGATTGTTGTTGATGAGAACACAGCACACACAGAACAAGGCACTTGGAGAAGAAGGAAAATGAAAGTATGATTGGAAACACACGGTATAAAAAAGATGAGGTTACTGAAGAAAGATTTTTCTTACAAAGCTATTCAAGTGTGAAATTATATACCTCTGTGGAAGGGAAGTGCCAGTCAGCCCCCTGGAACCTTTAAGGGATGCCTTTGATCTCCACAATTAGCCAGTGAGAAAACAGGTAGTCAACAGGTGGAAATCAGGTACTCAAAAGGCCGGGCACCATGAGGAAAAAGGAGTCATCATGATTGGGGAGCTGGGGTCCTGTTTACATAGGTATATACAGAAAAGTCTCCTGGGAGGAGTCACATGGGGACCATGGTCCTCTCTAAAGAAGCAATTAGTCTTGGCTTGTACCTGCTCCCCACTCCTTTGTGTTAATTTCCCTCTGAGGTAGAGGTATCTTGATGGAAAGTTAGAATGCAGTTCTGGTAATGGGATAATTTAGTACCAAGAGCTCTTTCACTGCTCTGATTATCACTACCATTATCACCATCACCATCATCATGGTATTCATGGCTACCTCAAGTCACTACCAGCAGCAACATCACCTGCAGTTACTGCCATGATATTTGTTGCATGTCACAACTAATTCATCACGCATGATGCACCATCAACTAGTTTTGAAACAATTACTTTAAAGGGTTTTGAAAACAAACTCAAAGGTTGCACTCAAACAAATTGGCTATTTTTAGTAAAAGAATGCTAAACTTGTAAAGAAGGTTAATCCTCCCTTGCCTGCTGACACCAGAGGACCTGAGTTTGGTTCTCAGCATTCATGGTGGGTGGCTTAACTCCAGCTTCAGGGTATCTGACACCCTCTTCTGGATTCTATGGATGCCTGAACTTACATGTGCCCATACTTACACACACACACACACACACACACACACACACACACACACACACACGCACGCCCACTAAATAAAAATAAATTAAAAATATGTACAGCATAATAAGACCTATGAAGACATTCATGTTGCAGAGTTTTAGATCAAAGTCTTTACTTGGTAGTAATTACAGATTACCTATAGCTATGCTAAACAATACAGGGAGATCCCATGTTTGACTTCTCTGCTGTTTTACTGAATTTACATCTTACAAACAATAGTACATTCTCACCCACTATATGACACACACTGTGGTGGTATTGTGTTCCCCAAAATATTGTGCACCCTATTAAACTTATCTGGGGTCAGAGAACAGAACAGCCACTAGATAGACATAGAGGCCAGAAAAAGGTGGCACACATGCTTTTAATCCTAGCATTCCAGAGGCAGAGATCCTTCTGGATCTCTGTGAGTTTAAAGCCACACTGGGAACAGCTAGGCATGGTAACAAGAGCCTTTAATCCCAGGAAGTGATGACAGGAAGCAAAAAGGTATTTAAGGCATGAGGATAGGAACTAGAGCCTGGTTAAGCTTTTAGGTTTTTGAGCGGCAATTCAGCTGAGATTCATTTTGGATGAAGACTCAGAGGCTTCCAGTCTGAGGAAACAGGATCAGCTGAGGAATTGAAAAGGTGAGGTAGCTATGGCTTGTTCTGTTTCTCTGATCATTCAGCGTTCACCCCAATACGTGGCTCTGGGTTTGTTTTTATTAATAAGAACTTTTAAGATTTGTGCTACAACAGTCCATTGATTTTATTTTTTCCCCTGTCTGTGAGAGAGGGTTTCTCTCTGTCACAGTCTGGCTGTTCTGGAACTTGCTTTGTAGAACAGGCTGGTTTTGAAGTCATAGAGATCTGCCTGCCTCTGCCTCCCAAGTGTTGGGATTAAAGGCGTGTGGGACAACTCATCAGCTCATTTCATTCTTATCTCCTGGCTTAACTTTACTGTTTCCTCTGTGTTTTTGTTTTGTTCTGTGTTTTTTAACCAACGTGATTGGTTTCTTGGATCTACTAGTACAGTATAAATACACAACGGAATTTTATTCAGGTATTTGAAAGTAAAAATGAAGTTATAAAAATGGATGAATTTTATTGATTTGTAAAGAAAATAAAATGATAAATATTTGCAGAAAAATAGGCGAGACTGGGGGATAGTGCATCAAGTAAGGTGACCCAGGCTTACAAAGACAGACTCTGCACGTTCTCTCACATTGCCCTAGCATCTAACATTTATGTTTGTTCATTGTGTTGTAGTGAGAGTATGTAGAGGCCAGCCAACCAGAAAGACAGCCTTGAGAGAGAAATAGCGACTTCAAGGGAGAAGGTAATAGAGCACACACATGGTGTGAGAGCAGAATGGGGATCCTGGGGGAGAAAGGCTCAAGTGGAGATGGGGCTATGGGGATGGTGGTGAGAGGGGTGAGGCACAGGCTCACCCAAAACTAAGTAATTACGAAAGTGCCACAAGAAAACCTGGTATACTGGCATTTTATGTGAACATGACACAAGCTAGAATCATCTGAGAGGGAGACTCAATTAAGGAAATGATTCTGTAAGATCGAGTTGAAAGGTATTTTCTTAATTCATGGTGTGTGGGGGAGAGCCCAGTCCATTGTGGGTGGTACCATCTCTAGGCTGGTGGTCCTGGGTGCTATAAGAAAGCAGGCCGAGCAATCCAGGGGAAGCAAGCCGGGAAGCAGCACTCCTCCATGACTTCTGCATTAGCTCCTGCCTTCAGGTTCCTGCCCTGTTTGAGTTCCTGTCCTGACTTTCTTTGGTGATGAACAGTGCGGTGGAAGTGTGAGCAGAATAAACCATTTCCTCCCTAACTTGATTTTTGGTCATGGTGTTTCATTGCAGCAATAGAAACCCCGACTAAGACCCCTGGAAATCAGCGGAGCTCCAAAAGTTTTAGTCAACCCCAATCCTCCAGCCCGGCCACCTTGGCCAGCAAAACCTCTCCTGCAGGTCAGCTGTACTCCACGCATGACAGCCCTACTTGATGGATGCTCCATGGTCCTCACATGTGTAATATCCTTGGGTTTTCTACTTCACACCTGCCTTTACCTTCACTGATCAAGCAGTGGCCTCTCAGGACCTCTTTGCTGGGACTCCAATCATGCCACATTTTAGTTGCTTTCCATGGTGCCTCCAATCTTGCATTTTTCATGCCTTCAAAATCACTCTTGTGTGGATGCGGGTGCTAATTTTGTCTGAAAACTTGTGGTGTAGCTTGGATTCTTTGGAACACACTTGATCTATTTTGTGTGCTTACCCAAGGGAAATAACTTTCCTAGGCAGCTACTTTTGAGGAATAGTGAAGCCATTCATTGGAGGGTTTCTTCCTTTAGATTAATTTGGGTTTCCAAAGATGGAGTCTCTGCAAGGTGCAGTTTTGATCTCAGGACACGTTTCTTTTTTCTTTTTTAAATAGTGAAATATTTATTAAATGCTCAAAATAACTCTGAACTCCATTTTTTCCCCTGTTCTCCCCCTCTCGCCCCCCCCCCCCCCAGCCCACCCTCCATTCCCACCTCCTCCAGATCAAGGTCTCCCCCGAGGACCGGGGTCGAGTCAGGACACGTTTCTTATAGCTTCAGTGCAGTGAAAGAGGTTTCTCTTAGTGATGTCTATAACAGAACTGCTTTCTCAGCAACAGTCTGAATGCTTGCTTGTACTTAACTTTCTTCTGCAAACAAATTAGTTCATTTAATTAAAGTTCAACTTCACTCATGTTCTCATGATGCAGACAAAATAAAACCAGATTCTTGGCCAAAATATTACACAAATGACCCCAACCCACTTTCTGATAGAATTCTTATTTTATTCTGAAACCTCCTGAACCAGGCTCACATTGCCCTTTTTTTTTCTCAGAATTCTCCCAAGTTCCCACCAGCATGGCCTATTAACATTCAGTGGCTTCTAGCACGGAAGGGTCTTTCTAACCCTAAGTTGCAAATACTTCTATGTTTCTGTCACAGAACAGTTTTAATGGCCTAAGATATACATGATCAGGTTGATCCCAGAAAGAGTTACACATTTAAGTACCAAATTTTTGTCTTAGTTAATTTTTGCTGCTGTGATAAAATATTCTGACAAAGGCAACTTAAGAGAGGATGGGCTTATTCAATTTTGCTGTTGAAGGGTATATATAGTTCATCGGGGGGTGGGGGGGTGGGGTGGAGAGAGCAGGAGCTTGAAACAAATGGTCACACTGCATTCGTACTTGGAAAGCAGAGAGTGAGAAATGCTTTGTTGCTTTTCAGTAATGTTTATCCATTGATCCAGGATCCTAGCCAGAAAATGGTGCCATCCATAGTTTTTAGGTCTTCCCATCTCAATTAATGTAATCAAGACCACCCCTCACAACCATGCCTAGAGACCTGTCTCTAGGTGATGATGGATTTTGTCAAGTTAAGTGTTATCACAACAACATCACAGATCTTCAGAATTAGAAATCATACAATGTCTATTTTCAGCCCACGATGAAACTAGAAATAAACAACAGAACAGTAACTGAAAAAACCACGAACATGTGGCTATTAAAAAGCGTTGTAAAATGTGGATAAAAGAAAAATATCCCAACATTTAAAAATAGCTTGAACTAAAGGAAAGTTTAAAAAAGGTTAAGAAATTGTAAGAGTCAGTGAAAATGCTTACAGGGCATAATGGTGGTACACACCTTTAATCCCAGGACTCGGGTGACAGAGGCAGGCAGATCTCTGAGGCCAGGTCTACAGAGTGAGTTCCAGGACAGCAAAGGCTACACAGAAACCATGCCTTGAAAAATACAGAACAAAAAATATGCTTAGAGGAAAACACAGTATTAAATACAAATATTAGAAAAGGAGAAAGATCACGAAATAATTATCCAAGTTTCTATCTTGGGAAACTAGGGAAAGGAGAGCTAATTAAAGTAAAAGTAAACAGAGGAAGATAAACAACCAATTTGACTCAGATCTACTTGCTTCTGGCACAAATGAAGAAGGAAGGAAGGGGACAATGGAATGAATTTCAGACTCACCACAAGACACTGGTAGAATCTTCACAGGTGAGGATCAAAAAGACTCTAATCATGGAAGGTCAGAGCTAGGGGTGAAGAGACAGAAATGCAAATCAGGAAATTACCAGAACAGAGGCAATCATGAAAAGAAAGCATGTAAAACGGATACAAATAGGAAAAGAAAAAGTCAAATGATTCCTACTTGTAGATGATATTATACATAAAAGATTCCAAAAATTCCATCAGTAAACTTCTGGAAATGATCTACATTTTCAAGAAAGAGGTAGACACAAAATCAAAACTTATAAAAATCAGAAGTCTTGCCGTGCAGTGGTGGCACAAACCTTTAATCCCAGCACTCGAGAAGCAGAGGCAGGCAGATCTCTGTGTTCGAGGCCAACCAGGTCTACAGAGTGAGATCCAGGACAGGCACCAAAACTACACAGAGAAACCCTGTCTCAACAAACAAACAAACAAACAAAATCAGAAGTCTTTATACTGATTACATGCTGAGAAAGATTATAGAAGCTCTCTCATTCACAATAGTCTCCAAATATTAAAATATCTAGGGATAACCCTAACAAGGGAGGTGAAAGACCTTTACAATTAAAACTTTGCATCTCTGAAGAAAGAGCTTGATGAAGACACCAGAAGATGGAAAGACTTCCCATGCTAATGGATTGGTAGAACTCATATTGTGAAAATAACCATTCAAACAAATGCAATCTGCAGATTCAATGCAAAATTCTCACAATGTTCTTTACAGAAATAGTAAAACAATCCTAAAATTCACATGGAACACTAAGAGATCAAAGATAGCCAAAGAAATCCTGAGCAGGAAGGACAATGCTAGAGGGATTACCAGATGAGATTTCAAGCTGTGTTACAGAGCTATAGTAATAAAAACAGGATGGTACTGGTAACAAAAGAAAGCAAAATAAAACACTGAACCAACAGACATTTAAATTAGGGGAACAGACTAGAAAACCCATACATGAGTATAGCCATCTGATAATTGACAAAGATGTCAAAAATATGCACTGGAGCAAAGATAAGCTCTTCAACAAATGGTGCTGGGAAAACTGGATGTCCACATCTAGAAGGTTAAAACTAGTCCCACACCTATCATCCTGCACAAATTTTCCAAGTGGGTCAAAAACTTCCATGTGAAAAATTGAAAGTGTTAGAAGACTACATAGGCAGCACCCCATAAGCTGGAGGTGTAAGAAAAGACTTTCTGAGTAGTACTCCATTTGCTCAGGCATTCAGGTCAACAATTGACCACCACCCCCTACCCACAATGGACCACGGATCTGAACAGAGACATCTCAAAAGAAGTAACAAAGATGGCCAAGAAAGATGTTGAAAAGTGTTTAACTTCCTCAGCAATCATGGGAATCAAATTAAAACTACTTGGACATTTTGTCTTACTCTGGTCAGAATGATTAGGATCAAGAAACCAACAGAAACAAGTGCTATTCAGGATTCAGAGAAAGTCGAAACTTTATTGATAGTTGTAAGGGTTGCAAACTAGGGCAATCCCTGTGGTAATCAATGTGGAGAATTCTCAAAAGGCCAAACTGGATCTGCCATATGACCTAGCTATATTCCTCCTCAGCATGTGGTCAAAGGACTGGACATCTTACTCTACAGATACTTGCTTGACTGGGTTCGTTGCTGTTCTACTCATAGAACCTAGGGAATGGAAACACCCTCAATGTCTTTCAGCTGATACATGGAAAATGGAAATGTGGTACATATACATAACGAAAAACTATTCAACTGTAAAGAAAAAGAAAATCATTAAATATTTAGGTAAATGGATGGAGCTAGAAAATACCATACTAAAATAATTCACACCAGGAAAGAAAAGCATCCAATATTCTCTCTTATTTTTGGATCCCAGCTCTGAATCTTTTTTTAAGCTGGTAACATAGTAAATTAATTTATTATTCAAAAAGAAAATAGAAAATTTAGAACATATCTGTAAAAGTATCTGTAAAAATCATAGTACCTGCCTACTTTGCAGTCAGCATATACATAACTTTCTGAGCCCAATTAAAGGGAATAACAGGGATATTTTTGAGGCATATTCAAGAAAAGTGACCTTCAATATGCTTTATAATATAAAAATATGAATAAGCATCACTGAATTCAAGACAATATTCAAGACAGGCAGCACTAAATATAACTTAAGCTTTAGCCAGAAGCCTCAAACCAGACAATGATTCATGGCAATGCACACTTGCAAGTGATGATGAATGGATTAAAGGGTGAAGTGTGTGACTCCCTGAGCCACACCACAGCTTCCATGATGGGATTCTTCTTCTTCTTTTTTGTTTGTTTTGCTTTTTAGTTTTTTTTCTTTTAAATCTTGTTTCGTTTTTTGGGGGTGGAGGGCAGATGTGGGGGTGGCTGCAAAGGTGGAGGGCAGATGTGGGGATGGGGGTGGGGGAAGATGGGTGGGATCTGGATGCATGATGTGAAATCCACAAAAAAAATCAATAAAAGTTAAAAAAAGAAGTAAACATTATAATGACCTAAAATGTAACATTTACATAAGGGACTAGCTCTGAATCTTTAGATTTGAGTATATAGCCTGGAATAACTGCAGAAGCCAGGATACAGGTTCTATGAAGGAGGAAAGGGGAGAAAGAGGATAGGGGAGGCACTTTAACTAAGGAGAGGTGAGGGAGGATGATGCAGAGGGAGAGAGAGGAAACAGGTATTAAGAACATTAGGATGGTTGAAAAAGACACAGGGAAACATTATTTTATAAGCTTACTTAGCAATAACATATATAATATTTTACAGGGGGTTGATAATCCTCCTTCTAAGAACCATAGAATATCTAAGAATACCCCCAGTGTCAGGCATAGAGAGCTATTAAGTTGTTGGTTGGGGGACAATGATTGAAGAGATTCCTTTTTAAAATTTTTTATTTTTATTTTTAAAGACTTATTTTTTTATTTAAAGTTTTTTTTTCCATTTTCCATACCAACCACAGTTCTCCCTCCGTCTCCTTCCCCTGCTCATCCCCCATCTTCCCCCATCCGACCCTCATCCACTCCTCAGAGAGGGTAAGAAAATATAGGATCCTGCCATTGCCCTTAGTTGCCTTCCAGAACTTGAAGGTTAAGAACCTGTTGCTGAAGACACCGTACACTTTCACACTTAACTTGGAGGGATCAAGCTGGAATTGGCCAGGAAGTCTCTTCTTTCATACTATTGGAAAGTGCTATGCAAGCTGCCAAGGGAGAAAAAGCAACCACTAGTCCTACTCATTTGCAGTGCCAGGAAGCTACAACAATGACTGCCCCAACAAGACATCCTCAACAGTTCAATAGTGGCTCCTCTGGTTTTTTTTTTTTTTTTGGTTTTTCGAGACAGGGTTTCTCTGTAGTTTTGGTGCCTGTCCTGGATCTTGCTCTGTAGCCCAGGCTGACCTCGAACTCACAGAGATCCACCTGCCTATGCCTCCCAGGTGCTGGGATTAAAGACATGTGCCACCGCTGCTTGGTCTGTCTTAGGGCTAATGAAAAACTGTCTAATTGGACTTAAGGCCTGCTCATTAGGAGGGAATTCGTACCTGATACGATTACAGAGATTCACAACTAAATGTAGCCCCTCTATTTAAGGCTCAGGAATCTTCATGGAAGAGGGATGGAAAGCAGAACAGGGTCCCTGCTGTAAGATGGCGGCTTTGGACATGACACAGAAGCTTCACCTACGAAATCTCGACAATTGCAACAAGATCTGCATGATGCTAACATCAGTTGACCAATGGGATGAGGGAAATTTCACAAGGCTCGTCTTTAGAATAAGAGCTACAGAAAATAAATCGCTCCTGAAAGAGGGGCCAAATCAGTTTTCTTCAAGGATAAGCTCACTGATAGGTTATTCAATCCAAAATCATCAACCTAATCACATATACTTACGAGCAATACTACAGAGACTTGGGTCTCATACCCTCCCCACACATAATAATAACTAAAGAGGAGGTCATGAGTTTGGGGGAGGGCATAGGAGGCATTGGAGAGGGGAGAGGGATGGATAAAATGATGTAAATACAGTATTCATTTATGAAATTCTGATAAAAATAAAACATTTAAATTAAAAAGAGAAAATAATGGTGAGTTACTTCAAACAAATGTGTTCATGGAAGGTGATAGAACAGTGGTTCTCAACATGTGGGTCATGATCCCTCTGGGGGGTTCCATATCAGATATTTACATTACAATTCATAACAGTAGCAAAATTACAGTTATGAAGTAGCAACAATACAATTTATGGGAGTCACCACAACATGAGTAACTATTAAAGAGTGGTAGCATTAGGAAGATTGAGAACCACTATGATAGAAGGACTGAAAGTTTCCTTCAACATGTCAACAAATGGCAACAGCTTGTTGACAGCAGAAAAGCCAGGAGAGGCTTGGGTAATAAGAGCAGCTATTCCTCACTAGCTGTGTGAATGTGGACGTGTTTAATACTGTCAGACACAGTGTCCCCAGCTGAAAATAAAAACCAAAATAGAGTCAGGCATTGGTGGTGCATGGCTTTAATTTAATCTTAGCACTCAGGAGGCAGAGGCAGGTGGATCTCTGTGAGCTCAAGGTGAGCCTGGTCTACAAAACGGGTTTCAGGACAGCCAGGACTGTTACGTAGAGAAACCTTGTCTCAAAAAAACTAATCATCCAATTAAATAAATAAAAATAAAAGGAATATGTGAGGAATATATGTGATTTGGCCTATTTAACAGGTAATTATGAGATAAAGGAATTTCACAAGTGTTAAAGGGTGTGGACATTTCAGGAGTGAAGGACAGCTGTATTCTTGAGTGGTTAAGATGAAGAACTGAAAATCACCTTGAATTAGTCTCCTATACTCCTGTCATTCCTATATAATTCTCTGTAAATGCTTAGTACAAAAGATCCTTTCACTGTTAAACAATCATTTTAGGACTATATTTTACAGATTCCAAAGCTTCTTCCAGGAAATATGTGGAAATAACCCATTCTACAGATTCAGATCTAGTTGTATTGGCTTGTACGGAAAACTGATACGTTTTTTCCCCCCTGGTATTGCCCTATTTACGGATTAGAAATAATTAAACTCAATTTAAGTAAATTGTGAAACTGGTTAAATCAACCCAATTCATTGCCTCGCTCTCTCTAGGCATGTGCTCCGACTCGGAGGAGTTACACCTTTACTTCCACCTTTTCTTCTTTGCTTGAAGAGTTCTCATTTTGAGGAAGCAGAGATGTTCTCTTGCCTTTAGCTATAATTAGGGAAGATCAATAGTGGTAGAAATTCCATCTCATGTTGGGGGAAGGTTATGACAGAATGAATAAAAAGCTACTTAGGTGAGATTGTCCCACTGTCCTGTTGACCCATATTCTATTTGGGCTAAAAAAGCTGAAAACTGCATTTCCCAGAATCACTTGTAGCTAGTACTCTAGAAGTAAATTAGATTCCATTGATTAAATGAACTTGTGTGAAATTTGCTGATAGGTGACCCATGCTCATTTGGCTGGCCACACACTAATGTGTGTGTGAGGAGCATTAACTGGGCTTAGTTGGTTATTTTAAAAAAGGAAAGGACATGAAAGTGGGAGGTAGCTATATCAAGGGTGATAGGAAGGAGAATGGGGTGGGGGTAGACATGATCAATATACGTTATATACATATATGAAAATATCAGAGAATAAAAATTTAGGGATTGGAACATTATCTCAAGTGAAACAAACTGTGTGAGATGGGTTGAATGTATAGGGCCAAAAGGACAGAGAGGAAAATTAAAGCCATATGTGGCTAATATAGCTATGAATCTATGGGGATGTGATTTATTACAACAATAAATCAACTTCAGAAACAAAGCATAAACTAACACATATTCTTTAGAAAAATGTTAGAAGGTATTATAAAGAACAGTCACTGACCATCACTATTGTACAAGAACAGGGCACAACAGCTGCTGATCTTTCAAAGACACCATTTTCTAGTCCTTGAAAGTTATTACCAACTATTTAGTATAATAAAGAAATGCAGGTTAGTAGTTAGTCATTACAATCTAACTTGTAGTCATATTTTAGATTGACAGGTCATCTTCAAACACTTCAGAGATCTGCAGAATATGGCATTTAAGATGTTTTAATAATACATTTTTCTTTTTTATGACAATGAGACATGTCTACTCTTTGCAGCACCAATCTACTTCAGAGTAGATGATGGGCATTGAAGAAACTCCTTATGGCATTTACTTTCATTGTGGCAAATGTTCACTACTTGGCAAGAAAGTACCCTTACATTGACTACTGACAGTATGCTATCCAAAATGGACAAGCAAGACATAAAAGAAAGGACTGCTGATCCTTGCCAAGACAAGGTAGGAAGGCCATTCAGAAAATCCTGTTTTACAGATGAGTCTATCAGATATGCTAGGCTTTTAGGCTGAAGATGGGTGTCCCAACATTGCAGAGAAATCTTGAGTGACTGTCCAGGCAGCCAGCTGTTTCTGTCATTTCTCACATTTTTTTTGGAAGTCGCTTGTTTGCATTTTCTGTTTACTCAGTTAATATTATTTCCATCTTGGGTCTCTGAGGGAGTTGAAGATTAGATAGTTATAGTGTTCCTTGTTAAGAAATTCAGAAAAGAAACTCACTAAGGAGGTGTAAAATATATAAGTTTGAAAGACATCAAAAGCTAAATTTTGGTTGGTAATGCTAATTAAAGTAGAAGGTGAATTAGACACAATCCTTTGGATTCACAAAGACAGAATAGATAATGGAGTATTTTCTCTGAATTTGTCAAATGTAAACGGACTAGACATTGTTGATGTATTTATTGCCTGCATATATTATATAGTTATTGTACTTATTATATATAGTTTGTCTTATATTAGTAGTTATAAACTGTTTTTTATTTAGATAAAAAAGGAGAAATGTGGTGATATTTTATTTGTGCTCTAACAAATAAAGCTTGCCTGAAAAACAGAAAGAGGAATTAACAACTAGTTAACCATAGAGGTCTGGAGTACAGTATAGATAGACAGGAAGTGATAGAGCTGAGCAGAAAGAGGAAGTGATAAGGTGGGGTGGAGAGAGAAGCTTGCTCTCTTTCAGCGGAGGATTTTGTAGGGGTAAGAACTAGTGGCTTGCTGCTCTGCCTCTCTGACCTTTCAGCTTTTACCCCAATATCTGGTTCTGTTTTTTATTTTTTTTAATTAATAAGACTGGATAGCAATTTGTGTTACATACCATGTGGTTTTTATTACTATTGCTCTGTAGTAGAGCTTGAAATAAGGCATGGTGATACCTCCAGAAATTCTATTATTTTACAGGATTGTTTTAGCTATTATGGGTTTTTTATTTTTTCATATAAAGTTGAGTATTGGTCTTTCAAGGTCTGTAAAGAATTGTGTTGGGATTTTAAGGGAGACTGTTGAATCTGTAGATTGCTTTTGGTAAGATGGCCATTTTTACTATGTTAATTCTACCAATCCATCCTCATGGGAGATCTTTCCATTTTCTGATATCTTCTCCAATTTATTTCTTCAAAGACTTAAAGTTCTTGTCATACAGGTCTTTCACTAGTTTGGCTAGAGTTACAACAAGATATTTTATATTATTTATGGCTATTGTGAATGGTGTTCTTTCCCTGATTTCTTCCTCAGCCTGTTTATTATTTGTGTATAGGAGGGCTACTGATTTTTTGAATTAATCTTGTATACAGCAACTTCACTAAAGATGTTTATCAACTGTAAGAGTTCCCTGGTAGAATTTTTGGGGTCACTTATATATACTATTATATCATCTGAGAATAATGATACTTTGACTTCTTCCTTCCCAACTTGTATGCCCTTGATCTCTTTTTTTTGTCTTATTGTTCTAGCTAGAACTTTAAGTACTATATTGAATAGATATGGAGAAAATGAACAGCGTTGTCTTGTTCCTGATTTTAGTGAAATTGCTTTGAGTTTCTCTCCATTTCATATGGTGTTGACTACTGGTTTGCTGTATGTTGGTTTTATTATGTTTATGTCTCTTGTATCCCTGATCACTCCAAGACTTTTATCATGAAAGGGTGTTCCAAGGCTTTTTCAGCATCTAGTAAGATGATTGTGTGGTTTTTTTTTTCTCTAATTTTGTTTATATGGTAGATTACATTGACAGATTTTCATATGTTGAATCATCCCTGCATCTGTGGGATGAAGCCTACTTGATCATGGTGGGTGATCTTTTTTGATGTGTTCTGCCAGTATTTTATTGAGTATTTTTGCATTAATGTTCATGAGGGAGCTTGGTCTGTAATTCTCTTCCTTTGTTGCATCATTGTGTGGGTTGGGTATCAGGATGACTGTGGCCTCATAAAAAGAATTTGGCAATGTTCCTTCTGTTCCTGTTCCTACCTTGTGGAATAATTTAAGGAGTATTGGTATTAGATCGTTGAAAGTCTGGTGGAATTCTGCTTTAAAACCATCTGGTCCTGGGCTTTGTTGTTGCTGGGAGACTTCTATTTGGTTGATTATTTCTCTTTCCTTAGGAGTTATAGGTCTATGCAAATTGTTTATCTGATATTGATTTAATTTTGGTAAGTGGTATTTACCAAGAAATTTGTCCTTTTTTTTTTTTTTTTTAGATTTTCCAATTTTGTGGAGTACATGCTTTGAAGTATGGCCTAACGGTTCCCTGAATTTCCTCAGAGTCTATTGTTCTGTCCCCCTTTTTGTTTCTAATTTTGTTAATTTGGATTTTCTCTCTGTCTTTTAGTTAGTTTGCATAAGGATTTGTCTATCTTGTTGATTTTCTTAAAGAACAAATTCTTCATTTCATTGATTCTTTGTATTGTTCTCTTTATCTTTATTTCATTGATTTCATCCCTGAGCTAGATTATTTCTTGCTGTCTGCTCTTCCTTGCTGTGTTTGCTTCTTTTTGTTCAGGTGTGCTATTAAGTCACTAGTATGAGATCTCTCTAAATTCTTCATGTAGGCACTTTGTGCTATGAACTTTCCTCTTTGTACTGCTTTCAATATGTCCTGTTAGTTTAGGTATGTTGGACATTCATTTTTATTGACTGGGTCTTGGGGGAATAGGATCCAGGAAATGGGGCAGTCCAGTTGCCTAGGGGGAGGGGTCACTCACCTACTCCTCCATCTCTATTTTTAGTTTTCTTTTGTCCATTTTTCACTTTCTATTCCTAACACATGTTTTATTTATTTTCTATTACTTCTTGATCAATATTTGTGGCTAAAATTACTTTGCTCATCATCATTAAAAAAAAAACTTTTTATTGATTCTTTGTGTACTCCAATCCCACTCATGTCCCTGTCCATCCCTATCTGCCCTCAGCCCTTTCAACCTGTCCCCCAAGAAAACAAAAAGTAAAAATAATAAAAAAAAGTGAAAAAAATCTCATCATACAAGCTGCAGTGTGTCATGGTGTGTCACTCAGTAGACTCTTTGGCCTCAACAGCTTTGCTTGCAAATGTTCATTGCAATGAGTCATGTCTGATTTGAGGCCTCTAGCTTCTGCTGCACCATCAATACTGGATCCTTGGTAGGACTCTTCTCTGATATTCTACTGTTGTCCTATGTCATGGGGATCTGGCAGCTTTGGTTCTGCAGGACCAGCCACTTCACATGTTCCAGCAGCTCCTAGATGGGGTAGATGTTGGGGTATCCTAACATCTCAAAGCCATGGATCTGGGCCTGAGTGGTGGTTGAATTGGTCAGCCCATCTGCTCTCCTGCACCCATGACACCAGGGCCAACTCTCCTGCTTTGTCCAGGTAATGGTCAGCTCTCCTGTCTACAGCAGCTGGCAATGGGGCTGAATTGGTTGGCTTTCCAGAGTTGACATCTATATGTTTAGCTTATAAGTTAAAATAAATCAATAACTGTTAAATGAAGGATTCAGGAAGGAGGAAATGAATCCCAAATGAGAGAAAAATGATCATGTCTTAGGATTTTCATTGCTGTGAAGAGACACCATGACCACAGCAACCCTTAAAAAGGAAAACATTTAGTTAAGGTGTCTTGCTTACAGTTCAGAGATTTAGTCCTATAGGCAGAATTTTTTTGGCAGGACCACCAATCAGCTCTGTCCCACCAGCCAGCTCCCAAATAACCACACAGAGATGTATTATTAATTATAAATATTGGCTTATAGCTTAGGCTTGTTACTAACTAGCTCTTGCAAGATAAATTAACCCTTTTTTTTTAATCTATGCTTTGCCATGTGGTGGTACCTTTTTTCCTTTTCCCCACACTCTTCCTCCCCTCCCCTGCCAAAAGTCCTGCCTAACGTTTTGTTGCCTATCTATTGGTCAGTCATTCAGTCCTTTATTAATTAGTGAGAGTAATTAACATTTGTTACTTTGTTAAACATTTGCTCCACAGGACAGTCCATTATCATCATGGTGGTGTACAGGCAGACATGGTGCTAGAAAAGGAGCTGAGAGTTTTACCTCTTGATATGAAAGCAACAGGAAGTGAACTGAGACAGTGGGCATGACTTGAGCATAAATGAGACCTCATAGCCCATCCCCACAGTGACACTCTTCCTTCAACAAGGCCACACCAACTCCAATAAAGCCGTACATCTTAATAGTGCCATTCTCTTTGGGGGACATTTTCTGTCAAACCACCACAGAACTTAAATGTCAACAAATGGAACTGAGAACTAGCTACAGAGAAAGGAGAAAATAAGTAGAAGAAACACATACTCAATCATAGAGGGAAGTAATTGTTTTGGCTTCACAGTTGGGTAGGCTTGCAGAAGTTATCATACACACATGTATTGTAAGTTATTATTACATGGAGAATGATCAACATTTACATCAAAAGAGTTTTCTCCTCAGTGTTTTGTCCAGGGCAGTCTTCACCTCCTTGTTCCTCAGGCTGTAGATCAAGGGGTTGAGCATGGGGATCACTGTGGTGTAGAACACAGAAGCTACATTCTCCTGGGCCAGGGAACTGGCTGTGGAAGGCTTTAAGTACATGAATGCAGTGGATCCATAGAACAAGCCCACAGCGGCAAAGTGGGAGCTGCAGGTGCTGAAGGCTTTGGACCTGCCCTCAGTGGAGCTGATTCGAAGGATGCTGGACAGGATGAATGCATAAGAAATGAGTACTGTTAAGCTTGTGACAATAATATTGAACCCAGCTAAAAAGAAGACAGTCATCTCCACATCATAGGTACTAGAGCAGGAGAGCTTCATGAGCGGGAGGATGTCACAGAAGTAGTGGCTGATGA
Source organism: Peromyscus leucopus (assembly GCF_004664715.2). Classification (NCBI taxonomy): domain Eukaryota; kingdom Metazoa; phylum Chordata; class Mammalia; order Rodentia; family Cricetidae; genus Peromyscus; species Peromyscus leucopus. The sequence continues at coordinate 35,381,558 of NC_051069.1, read as the reverse complement.
GGTCCTCACAATAGTCTAGTTTTAACATAAGGCCAGTCTCTATTGTTGAGCCAATGAGTCCCATGGCATAGACAAAAGCTATCAACAGGAAGCAGAGGGCAGGAGACATGATGATGTTGTAAAGCAAGGGGTGGCAGATGGCCACATAGCGGTCATAGGCCATTACAGTGAGCATGTAACACTCAGCAATGACAAAAACAAGGAAGAAGTAGAGCTGTGACATGCACCCCCCATAGGAGATGAGGTTTCTTTGAGATACAAAGTTGATGAGCATTTTGGGGGTAATGACAGAGGAGTAGCAGAGATCCACAAGTGACAAGTTGCTGAGGAAGAAGTACATGGGTGTGTGAAGATGTGTGTTGAGTCCAATGAAGGTGATCATGCCCAGGTTTCCTACCATGGTGACCATGTAGATCCCCAGGAAGAGGAGAAAGAGGGGCAGCTGGAGCTCTGGCCTGTTAGTTAACCCCCTGATGATGAACTCTGTCACCATGGAGTGATTTTCTGCAGCCATTGTGTCTGGATGGGAGTCCTGTGGGGTGGGAGAGAAGGAGCTTGTGAGGGGCTGTCCTTGTTCTCCTGTCTTGGTTTTCTGCATTTGACACTTGCTGAGCTGCTCTGGTTGTGGCAGATGCATCTTCTCCACACTGCTGCTCTTTGGTGTCAGAGCTAGCCTAGGGTTTCAGAGATCTTGAAGCTGAGAGCCATAGGGGAGAGGTCTGAATTTCTTACCGGTTTCACAAATGTCTAAGAACTATGGTTCTATATAAGGTGAATTGCTAAATGGTCTTATTAATAAAAACCCAGAGCCAGATGCTGAGGTAAAAACTGAGAGATCAGAAAAGCAGAAAGAGGCCAGACACGTTCTTACCACTTTGAAATCCTCAGCCAAAAAGACCTCCTTCCTGTATACGCATGCCTATATATCTTTCTGTTCTGCATCTCACTTCCTTTCTCTGCCCAGCTACATCACTTCCTGTCTATCTGTACAGACCTCCAGATCTCTATGGTTAGTGCTGGGATTAAAGGTGTTGTCACCATGCCTGACTCTGTTTTCCAGTGTGGCCTTGAACTCACAAAGATCTAGATGAATCTCTGCCTCAGGAATGCTAGCATAAAAGGCGTGTGCTACCATTGCCTGAATTCTATGTTTAATATAGTGGCTGGCTTTTTCCTCTGATCCTCAGATAAGCTTTAGTAGGATTCACTATATATTGGGGGACACAATATACCATCACAGTTCTGGGCCAGCAGTTACCTTTTTACACAAATTTTCAGGTTCCATTTCATAGACATTAAAGTAGAAAGTTTATGTTGGGAGACCAGGATTCTGTTTCAACAGTTTCTCTAGGGATGTTGATGTTTCTCAACTCTGTAACCAATCAGTAGTATTTTCATAGTTCATAACTGTCATGTGTGCAATTCCCTTTAAAAATTTATGTGTATGTGTGTTTGCCCGATTGTATGTAGGTGTATCACATGTATGCAGGAGTCTGCGGAGGTCAGAAGAGGCATCAGATTCCCTGGCACTGCAATTCCAGACATTTGTGAGCAGACATGTTGGTACTGAGAATGGAACCTGTGCCCTCTGCAAGAGCAGTAAGTGCTCTTAACTACTGTGGCATCGCTCAGGCCTCATCTATAAAATTTCTAAATATTCAGTTAATGAACATTCTAATATTTGAAATAGGTGCCCTGTCAGGATGACCTGGTCAGGATGATTCCTCTCGTATTGAGTTGCAAGTCAAGTTCTGTGTCTGAGACACAGTAACATCAGTTTAAAAGTTGGTTGTGGAAATATCATGGGACAAATCACATTTAAAAATATTCATTCAAAAGTTGAGCAAGATGACTCACACATAGGATCCCAGCAGTCAGCAGTTGGAGGCAGGAGGATTACTAGGAATTTGAATACAGCTGGACTATACAGTAAAACTGTTTCATAACAGAAATAAACAATTAAAATCTCACTTAAATACCATCTTTCTATGAAAATAGGAGTTGGCGTCTACTAGTATCAGTGACTCAGAATCCTTGAGGTTCTTACCTGTGGTCCCAGGCATTTTCATCCCCAGTATCACCTGCTTTGTGTGACCACCTGGAGCATTTAGAAAGCACCGATTCCTGGATTCTGTCCAGATGTTTGGAGCACACAGTTTTATCTTCAGGGAATGCTCCACAGGTAACTTATGGTTATTGCTAGTTTCAGAAAATGGTATCAAAGCATGGCACCCTCAGACTTCTAATGGCAAATGCTGAGATCATAGACATGTCTGTAGGAAGCATCCATTAATGTTGCTGGATACATTAATCCACAAATTCCTTCTTGTGTTCAAAATGTGTTTCTTTTTTAAAATTTTTGAAATGTTCATCAAGTTGTACATTTCTACCAGAGATCAGTGTTATAAAATGTAAAAGTTCTGGGTTAAACATGTGTGGAGAAGCATTTTTGAGAAAATTAATGTACCAGAGAGACTTGGAATTGAACTTACATGTGTTGTCTCTAGTTTCTTCTTTTGACTCTCATGTGAAGTCTTGGAGGGCCCACTTGCCCTCTAAGAAGTGTGTGACTTGGGCAGGTTGTGTCCCCCACATCCTAGGATGTGCACAGAAGAAGAGAATGCTGGCTAACAGTTTGTTGTTTCTTAGGAAATTTAAAAACTTAAAGTTACATTTTATCTGAAGTTATCCAGGTCTTTTTTTTTTTTTACAGTTTTTTTTTAAATAAAAAATAGATATCTTAATTCTAGCACTGGGTAGGCAGAGATAAGTGTATCTCTGTGAGTTCAAGGCCAGCCTGATCTACAGAATGAGTTCCAGGACAGCCAAGGCTACACAGAGAAACCCTGTTTTGAAAGACAAAATAAAAGGAGTAAAAGAAAAAACAAAAAAAAATTCTTCTCTCATATAATACATCCGATCACATGGGACACAATTAAGAGTCAGTTAAAGGACTATGACTCCAGGTCTGTTTTGTGTTTGTGAAACTCTCTTTTTTCTGTCTCTTCTCCTTGTGAATCACTTATTAAAATTAATTTATCAAATGTTGGAGGTATATGAAGGATATTGAAAAATTTACTGCACTTTTAAAAATCAAAAGTGCTGTACATGTATTGTACTTATTAGAGATTCAGATGAACAATGATAAAACAACAAAGAAAAATATCAAAGAGGAAAAAAATTCACAAAATGTATGAACATAAGTATATTTCCTTATTTAAAGTAGAATAAAAGTAGAAATTTTTTTGTATATTTGCATTACATGTTATGGGAATGCATTATGCTAAAATAATCCTTACATTCTAAGAGAGAAGAACTTTTGAATGACCCCACTGCCAGAGTTAATAACACACTTTGAGGTCACTTAACAATGAAGACTTCTATTGTACTGTGTACTCAGCCTGTTGCTTTAACCTGCTTTTAAGAGAACAATGTGGCAATCAACCTCAGTTTTCTCCACGTAAGCAACTTTTACAACCTAGGCTTATGCAAAGCTTTAATTTTTTTCCTTTAAAAAATTTTTATTTCGCCAGGTGGTGGTGGCACACGCCTTTAATCCCAGCGCTCAGGAGGTAGAGCCAGGCGGATCTCTGTGAGTTCGAGGCCAGCCTGGGCTACCAAGTGAGTTCCAGGAAAGGTGCAAAGCTACACAGAGAAACCCTGTCTTGAAAAAAACCAAAAAAAATATTTTATTTCATATACTATATTATGATCATGTTTTCCCCTCCCCTAACTCCTCACAGATCCTTCCTACCTTTCTATCTGCCCAAATGTTTTCTCTCTCAAAGAATAACTAACTAATCAAAACCAAACACAAAACTGCAAAAACCCCAAAATCAAAACAAACAAACAAACAAAACCTAATAAGACAAAAAAAAAAGTCCAAACAAAATGAGATGAAGTAAAAGCCCTCTGAAATCCCCAACAACATGGAGTTCATTTGGTGTTAGCTATAATCTTAAGCTATTTCTGTTCCATGCCCCAAATGCAAGAGTATTACATGTATGTTTGTATATGTGTTACGATAATCATTAGTTGGAAACAGAATTAGGCTGAAAGCAGCCTTATAAGATGAATATCCACCACAAATGTTGCACACAACACTTGGATATTACTTGATGAAAATTAGTATTTTCTGACTCTGAGATACCATCTTATACCTGTCAGAATGACTAAGATCAAAAACACAAGTTACAGTGCATGCTGGAGATGAAATGGAGCAAGAACACTCTTCCATTGCTGTTGGGAGTGCAAACTTGTACAGCCACTTTGGAAGTAAATATGGCAGTTTCTTAGAAAATTAGGAATCAATCTACCTGAAGATCCAGCTATACCACTCTTGGGCATAGACACAAAGGGTGCTCAGTCTGCCACAAGGACACTTTATTTGTAATAGTCAGAGCCTGGAAACAACCTAGATGCCTCTAAACTGAAGAATGGATAAAGAAAATGTGGAACATTTACACAATGGAATATTACTCAGCAGAAAAAACAATGACATCATGACATTTGCAGGCAAATGGATGGAACTAGAAAAAAATCATCCTGAGTAAGAATACTCAGATCCAGAAAGCACATGGCATGTGATCACTTATAAGTGATATTAGCTGTAAAGTAAAGGATAACCATGCTACAATCCCAGACCCAGAGATGCTAGTTAACCAGGAGAGCCCAAGTCGGGGGAATGCATGGACCTCTCTGGGAAATGGAAATAGAACAGATTTTGTAGTTGAACTGAGGGGCAGGTGGGGATGTGAATGTGAGGAGTCAGTTTGGGGGATGGAGTACTGAAAGAGATGACTGGAAAAGGGGGGCATTTCAGGGTGAGGTAGAAAATTGGTACAAAGGAAACTCCCAGGAATCTACGAGGATGAGCCCAGCCAAGACTCCTGGCAATAGTGGATATGTAGCCTGAACTGGCCATCTCCTGTGTTCAGGCATGAGTTCCAGTGGAGGGACGGGGTCACAACCCCAGCCACACAACCTTCAACCTATAGTCTGTCCTGCCCACAGGATGTGCTGGGATTGGTGCCTAAGCCAATTGTCATCAGAGAGGTTTCATCCAGCAACTGATGGGAAGAGATGAAGACCCACAGTCAGACATTAGGTGGAACTTGGGGAATCCCACAGAAGAGGGGGAGGAAGGATTGTAGGAGCCAGAGGGCTCAAGGACATGACAAGAAAACTCACAGAATCAACTCCCTTGGGCTCATAGGGGCTTACAGAGAATGAACTGATAACCAGAGAGCCAGTATGAGGCTGACTAGGTGCTCTACCTATGTGTTACAGTTGTGTAGTTTTTTTTTTGGGGGGGGGGGCTCCTAACAGTGGGAGCAGGGGCTGTTTCTGACTCTTTCATTGACTTTGAACACTCTACTCCCCATACTGTGCCACCTTAATATACGGGGAGGTGTTTAGTCTTACTGCATCTCGATATCTGTTAAAGATTTTGTAAAGTATCTTACCCTGTGTGGGGCTTTCTGTGATGTTCGATAACAAAGCCCTTTGCTAGTGACAGACACACAGACACAGCCATAGATTCAGACTCCCAGGGACAGTTTCACAGGAAATCTTTTAGGCAGACATAGATTCAGACTCATTTAACAGACAGAAATGATGGAAGACAGAGGCAGAGCAAGGTATCTCAAGTCTGGGCTTCCCTTTGGTTAAATGACGCCTAGGGGAAATACTTTGATTTATTTCTTTAATTCAACACCTGTGCATTATTAGTGACTCCAAGTTTATTATTAATGTATCAAATCTAGGCAACACATGTCTAAAATAAAGTATATTGTAAAACCCTGTTTAGGATTTAAAAACCGTTTGATTCTTTTAATCTGGCATTTTTTTTTCAGGTGTTAAGAACAAGTCTTTAAGTCCTTAGATTATGTGGTTTGAAAAGAAGAAAATCTGTGCTTCTAAATAAGCTTCTCATGTTAAATCATTGCTGGTAGTGAATTTGGCTTTATATTAAAAAGTATTGGAAGTATATGTGATCTCTTAAATATTTCATTTATTATTAGAGATCAATTATTTTCTAGATATAAATGATTAATAAAATCCCACCTCATCCCTTTGAATCAACCTCTGCTTCTAGAAGCAATATGAAACACAGAAAATTTACCATGAACGAGTATTCTCCCGAATTAGACTGCTTTGATCTATAAAGGACACAGTGGACATCATTCACTGAGTGCTGTGAAAATGAGAGAACCCTGGAAGAGGAGAGCCTACACAGCCTGGATTAAAATCTCACTTCTGTAGTCTTCTAATTACATACAAACACATCACACACCATATGTCTTCTGTGAGTTATACTACTGTGACCTGTATTTTATTTACCAAGCCTGTAGAGGCTCAGGATTGTTGTTGATGAGAAAACAGCACACACAGAACAAGGCACTTGGAGAAGAAGAAAAATGAATGTATGATCGGAAACACACTGTATAAAAAAGATGAGGTTACTGAAGAATGACTTTTCTTACAAAGCTATTCGAGTGTGAAATTAAATACCTGTGTGGAAGGGAAGTGACAGTCAGCCCCCCTGGAACCTTTAAGGGATGCCTTTGATCTCCACAATTAGCCAGTGTAGAAAACAGGTAGTCAACAGGTAGAAATCAGGTAATCAAAAGTCATCATGATTGGGGAGCTGGGGTCCTGTTTACATAGGTATATACAGAAAAGTCTCTTGGGAGGAGTCACATGGGGACTATGGTCCTCTCTAAAGAAGCAATTAGTCTTGGCTTGTACCTGCTCCCCACTCCTTTGTGTTAATTTCCCTCTGAGGTAGAGGTATCTTGATGGAAAGTTAGAATGCAGTTCTAGCATTGGGATAATTTAGTACCAAGAGCTCTTTCACTGCTCTGATTATCACTACCATTATCACCATCACCATCATCATGGTATTCATGGCTACCTCAAGTCACTACCAGCAGCAACATCACCCGCAGTTACTGCCATGATATTTGTTGCATGTCACAACTAATTCATCACACATGATGCACCATCAACTAGTTTTGAAACAATTACTTTAAAGGGTTTTGAAAACAAACTCAAAGGTTGCACTCAAACAAATTGGCTATTTTTAGTAAAAGAATGCTAAACTTGTAAAGAAGGTTAATCCTCCCTTGCCTGTTGACACCAGAGGACCTGAGTTTGGTTCTCAGCATTCATGGTGGGTGGCTTATAACTACCTGTAACTCCAGCTTCAGCGTATCTGACACCCTCTTCTGGATTCTATGGATGCCTGAACTTACATGTGCCCATACTTACACACACACACACACACACACACACACACACACACACACACAAATAACTAACTAACTAACTAACTAACTAACTAACTAAAAAATAAATAAATAAATAAAAATAAATTAAAGGCCGGGCAATGGTGGCACATGCCTTTAATCCGAGCACTTGGGAGGCAGAGTCAGGCGCATCTCTGTGAGTTTGAGGCCAGCCTGGGCTACAAAGTGAGTTCCAGGAAAGACACAAAGCTACACAGAAAAACCCTGTCTCAAAAAACAAAAACAAAAACAAAAAAACAAAAAAAAAAAATAAAAAAATTAAAAATATGTACAGCATAATAAGACCTATGAAGATATTCATGTTGCAGAGATTTAGTCTGAAGTCCTTACTTGGTAGTAATTACAGATTACCTATAGCTATGCTAAACAATACAGGGAGATCCCATGTTTGACTTCTCTGCTGTTTTACTGAATTTCCATCTTACAAAACAATAGTACATTCTCACCCACTATACTGACATAGTCCATTGATTTTATTCTTTTTTTTTTTTTTCTCTCCATGAGACAGTGTTCCTCTTGTAACAGTCCTGGCTGTTGTAGAACTTGCTTTGTAGACCAGACTGTCCTCGAACTCACAGAAATCTTCCTGCCTCTGCCTCCCAAGTGTTGGGATTAAAGGCGTGTGGGACAACTGCCCAGTTCATTTCATTCTTATCTCCTGGCTTAACTTACTGCTTCCTCTGTGTTTTTGTTTTGTTCTGTGTTTTTTAACCAACGTGATTGTTTCCTGGATCTACTAGTACAGTATAAATACACAATGGAGTTTTATTCAGGTATTTGAAAGTAAAGATGAAATTATAAAAGTGGAAGAGGCCAGGCGGTAGTGTCGCATACCTTTAATTCCAGCACTCAGGAGGCAGTGCCAGGTGGATCTCTGTGAGTTCAAGGCCAGTCTTGTCTACCGAGTGAGATCCAGGACAGGCACCAAAACTGCTTGTAGAAACCCTGTCTTGAAAAACAAAAGAAAACAAACAAACAAACAAACAAAAAAGAAGTAAAGAAAATAAAATGATGAATATTTGCAGAAAAATAGGCGAGACTGGGGGATAGTGCATCAAGTAAGGTGACCCAGGCTTACAAAGACAGACTCTGCACGTTCTCTCACATTGCCCTAGCATCTAACATTTATGTTTGTTCATTGTGTTGTAGTGAGAGTATGTAGAGGCCAGCCAACCAGAAAGACAGCCTTGAGAGAGAAATAGCGACTTCAAGGGAGAAGGTAATAGAGCACACACATGGTGTGAGAGCAGAATGGGGATCCTGGGGGAGAAAGGCTCAAGTGGAGATGGGGCTATGGGGATGGTGGTGAGAGGGGTGAGGGACAGGCTCACCCAAAACTAAGTAATTACAAAAGTGCCACAAGAAAACCTGGTATACTGGCATTTTATGTCAATGTGACACAAGCTAGAGTCATCTGAGAGGGAGTCCCAATTGAGAAAGTGATTCTGTATGATCGAGTTGTAAGGCATTTTCTTAATTCATGGTGTGTGGGGGAGAGCCCAGTCCATTGTGGGTGGTACCATCTCTAGGCTGATGGTCCTGGGTGCCATAAGAAAGCAGGCTGAGCAATCCAGGGGAAGCAAGCTAGTAAGCAGCACTCCTCCATGACTTCTGCATTAGCTCCTGCCTTCAGGTTCCTGCTCTGTTTGAGTTCCTGTTCTGACTCCTTTGGTGATGAACAGCAATGTGGAAGTGTAAGTAGAATAAACCATTTCTTCCCCAACCTTCTTTTTGATCATGGTGTTTCATTGCAGCAATAGAAACACTGACTAAGACACCTGGCAATTAATTGCAAGTTAATTAAAACATAGAAACAAATAAAACTTTGCCTTTGTGGAATATTATTTTAAAGCATATTACTTTTGTTTATGTTGCATTTGTTTAACTCTGTGAAGCTGTGTTACTGTGCCTGTGTAAAACACCTGATGAATTTATAAAGAGCTGAATGGTCAATAGTGGGGCAGGAAAAAGGGTAGGTAAGGCTGACAGGCAGGGAGAATAAAGAGAAGGAGAAATCAGGGAAGAAAAATGACGGAATGAGAGAGGAAGGAACAAGAAAAGAAGAGAGAGGATACTAGGGGCCAGCCGCCCAGCTACACAGCCAACCATGGAGTAAGAGTGAAAGTAAGGTATACACAAGTAAGGAAAAGAAAAAGCCCCCTGAGTGGTGGTGGAGCACGCCTTTAATCCCAGCACTTGGGAGGGAAAGGTAGGAGGATCTCTATGAGTTTGAGGCCAGTCTGGTCTATAAAGCCAGTTCCAGGACAGGCTCCAAAGCTACACAGAGAAACCGGTCTTGAAAAAACAAAACAAAACAAAAAACAAAACAAAACAAAACAAAACAAAAAAACCAAAAGCAAAAGCAGAAGTCCAGAGGCAAATGGTAGATGATATAATTTAAAGTTAAGAAAAGCTGGCAAGAAACAAGCTAAGCTAAGGCTGGGCCATTATAATTAAGACTAAGCCTTGGCGCGTGATTTATTTGGAATCTGGGTGGCGGGCCCCTCAAAAGACCAAAGAGCAAGAACTGTCAACACTGTCTTCCCACATACATCACCTCCATCTTTCAATTTTCAGAACAATGATTTGATTTGATTTTCTGTCATTACATCTGATCTGTTATTTCTCTTAAGCTTCATTATAAACTTTAAATTTAAACATATTTTATGTGGTTTGATCCATTACCATCATTTCACTTTTTTTTTTTTTTTTTTGGTTCTTTGAGACAGGGTTTCTCTGTGTAGCTTTGCACCTTTCCTGGAACTCACTTTGTAGACCAGGCTGGCCTCGAACTCACAGAGATCTGCCTGCCTCTGCCTCCCAAGTGCTGGGATTAAAGGCGTGCACCACCACCGCCCGGCCATTTCACTTTTAATAATGTGTTTTTTAATCTTTGCATTTGAAACCTTCTTCACGTTCTTTCTACATACTCTGTGTCAGTGATAGCATTTTCTAATGCCTTCCTTGCTGTCTGATGTGACAAGACATTGTAAATTTTCTTATATTTTCCATTCTTTGCACCTGAAATCAATTATTTCTCTAAGAAACTTGCCTTCTTTTCTTTCAGTGGTGAAATGATACGATGGAGGAATGTCTTTCTGTACACTGCGAATATGTGTTACTACCAATGTGTGTTACTCTGATTGGTTGATATATAAAGCTGCTTGGCCTATGGCAAGGCAGCTTAGAGGAAGGTAGGAAATTCAAAGAGGGTGACAGGAAGAAGTGGGGGGAAGAGGGGAGATGCCAGCGAGCCACTCCAGGAGCAACACATAATGGGACGCAGGTAAAGTCACGGAACATGTGGTGATACATAGATTAATAGTTATGGGCTATTTTAAGATATAAGAGCTAGCTATTAAAGGCTTGAGCCATGGCCATGCAGTTATAATTACTATAAGCCTCTGTGTGTTTACCTGGGGGATGCAAGTGGGAGAGATTTGTCCCCACCGCCGGCAGGCCAGGACACAGGAAATCTTCCAACTACAATGATATTTCAGGAACACACACTTGGTGCTGGAGAACCATTGTTTCTGGATCAACCTAAGTCTTTTCAAACGGGAGAGGCTCGCTCCCTTCATCTCTTCCTATTTTTCTTCCCTCTTTCTCCTTTTTCCCCTTTTCTCCATCCTTCTCTCCTTCCACTTCCTTCTTCCTTCACTACCCCCCCCACCATTTTCTCCTTTCCCTCTTTCTCCCTTCTGTACTTCTTCCTTTTTAAAATAAAAAATGCCCACTAGCATCACCAGGCTACATTTTATTGTTCATTCTGGGATACTCCTCATGGGTAGAATGTTTCTTCAATATATTTCATTTCAATTTATTTGTGCCAGGAAAAGTACTATTATTTGCTGTATCCCTTGGTTTAGAGTATTTCTTTTTTGAGATTTCTACTCTATGTCAATTAGATCTTTTTTTTATCCTAACATTTGAATTATTTATTTATAAATCTCCATTTCATCATTTTCTTTTCAGCTTATTTTTCTCACAATGTCAACTGTTGTCTTTACTTTTTCCTGTTGCTCCCTGGTTTGTCTTAATTTATTTTTTTCTCTATTTCTAATAGTTTTTTTATGAGTTCTATGTAATTTGAGTTTTTCCAGTTCTGAGTTTCTTGCTCTTTTATATATTATTTCATTTTGTATAATGTGCTGGTTCATTTTAAAGTAATACTACATTATTGTTTGTCTTTGAGCTTATGTTTAGGCCTTCTGCATCTTTCCAATTTTTTTTTATATTATAAGTGATGTATTTCTGACATAAACAATTTATGGGCTTTGCTCAACAAAGAAAACAAATGAAAGACCAAATTCTCAATGACAGAATTTAGTTGTCTCCCCCTCCCCCACCAACCCTCATTGAAGTGTTCAAGGGAGAAAGGGCTTATTGTAGTTCATAGTTGAAGTCTATCACAATAGAAGCCAAGGTGGCCAGAGTTTGAACCAGATGGTCCCAACTGAAATCCAGATGTGTGATATTTCGATCTCATTCCGACAATAAAATTTGCTTTAAATCAGAGAAACATCAGAGAAGCCACCACTGACCTCCCAACTCTTCTGATCCTCCCCCCAAAAAGGCTGAGATGCTCTCTCAGCCCCACCTTACTACTTCCTGTCTCTTACCTGTCCTCAGTCCTCTAAAGCCTCTGTGGTCAATTTTGGCCAGCTAGTTCAAAACAAACTTTATTGTCAGAATGAGATCAAAATAACACACAACATCCAGACTTTGATGAATGCATACTACAGCTTGTAATCTTTCTATATTTATACAGTCCATGGTCCTAGTCAGACAGTGGTGCCATCCACAGTGGTCAAGTCTTCCCACATTAATTAATGTAATAAAGGTAATACAGGAATGCTCAGAGGCCTTTCTCCCAGGTTATTCTAGATTTCATCAAGTTGATAATTCATATTAATTATCCAAACTCTACCTCTTATTGACCTGACACCCAAACACACCACTTTCAGGTTATAACATTCTACCCTTTATCTTTATAAGCTCATGACAACTTTATAATGTAAAATGTACAGTCCAATATGAAAAGTTCCCATATCTATTAAAAGTTCCAACACTTTAAAGGTCAAAATATCTTAATGTGATCTCCAATAAAACAAAAAGCAAATAATATACCAACATATAATGACACAGAGTAAACATTCCTATTCCAAAAAGAAAGACTCAGGGTACAGCAAGGAGTTGATATGACATAAACTAAACCCAAATTCTTCAGCCTATGTTTAGCATTATGATGGAAATCAGCGGAGCTCTGAAAGGTTTAGTCAACCCCAATCCTCCAGCCCGGCCACCTTGGCCAGCAAAACCTCCCCTGCAGGTCAGCTGTACTCCACACTTAGCAGCTCTCCTTGATGGATGCTCCATGGTCCTCACATGTGTAATATCCTTGGTTTTTCTACTTCACACCTGCCTTTACCTTCACTGATCAAGCAGTGACCTCTTAGGTCCTCTTTGCTGGGACTCCAACCATGCTATATTTTAGTTGCTTTCCATGGTGCCTCCAATCTTGTATCTTTTATGGTTTCAAAACCACTCTTGTGTGGAAGCTGATGCTAATTTTGTCTGAAAACTTGAGGTGTAGCTTGGATTCTTCAGAACATACTCTATCCATTTTGTGTGCTTACCCATGGGAAATAACTTTCCTAGGCAGCTACTTTTGAGGAATAGTGAAGCCATTCATTGGAGGGTTTCTTCCTTAAGATGAATTTGGGTTTCCAAAAATGGAGTCTCTGCAAGGTACAGTTTTGATCTCAGGACACGTTTCTTACAGCTTCAGTGCAGTGAAAGAGGTTTCTCTTAGTGATGTCTATAGCAGTTAGAGCCGCTTTCTCAGTAACAGTCTGAATGCTCTCCTGTTTTTAAATTTCTTCTATAAAGAAATTAGTCCATTACATTAAAGTTCAACCTCACTCAGGTTCTCATGATGTAGACAAAATAAAACCAGATTCTTGGCCAAAATATTACACAAATGACCCCAACCCACTTCCTGATAGAATTCTTATTCTATTCTGAAACCTCATGAACCAGGCTCCCATTGCCTTTGCTTCTCTCAGAATTCTCCCAAGTTCCCACCAGAATGGCCTCTTAACATTCAGTGGCTTCCAGCACTGAATGGTCTTTCTAAACCGAACTTGCAAATACTTCTATGTTTCTGCTGCAGAACAGTTTCAGTGGTATATTACTAAGATATACATGTTCAGGTTTATTCCAGCAAGAGTTTTACATCTAAGTACTGAATTTTTGTCTTAGTTAATTTTTGCTGCTGTGATAAAATATTCTGACAAAGGTAACTTAAGAAAGGAAGGGCTTATTCAGTTTTGCAGTTGAATGGCGGGGAAGAGAGCAGGAGCTTGAAACAAATGCACTCATAATTGAAAAGCAGAGAGTGAGAAATGCTAGTTCTTTTTCAGTACTGTTTATCCATTGATACAGTCCAGGATTCTAGCCAGACAATGGTGCCATCCATAGTGGTTATGTCTTCCCATCTCAATGAACGTAATCAAGATCACTCCTCACAGCCATGCCCAGAGACCTGTCTCTGTAGCTAGAGTTTTTCTGGTCCTGCCTGGGCCACAGTCAGGACAAATCTCTCTCACCCACCAGTCCCATAGCCACTTAGATCCAACCAAGTAAACACATAGAGACTTATATTACTTACAAACTGTATGGCCATGGCAGGCTTCTTGCTAACTGTTCTTATATCTTAAATCAACCCATTTCTATTAATCTATGAGTTGCCACGTGGCTCGTGGCTTACCAGTATCTTAACATCTTCTCATGGCGGTAGCTGGCAGCTCTCTCTCTCTCAACCTTCCACTTCCCAGAATTTTCCTCTCTGCTTGTCCCACCTATACTTCCTGCCTGGCTACTGACCAATCAGTGTTTTATTTATTAACCAATCAGAGCAATACATTTAACATACAGAACATCCCACAGCATGTTTCCAGGTGATGATAGATTCTGTCACATTTAGCATTATCACAATAACATCACAAATCTTCAGAATTAGAAATAGTACAATGTCTATTTCTAGCCCATGGTTAAACAAGACCATGGCAACAACAGAATGGTAATTGAAAAATCAAACACATATGGATATTAAAAAACATTGTTGTAAAATGTGGATAAAAGAAAGATATCCCAACATTTAAAAATAGCTTGAACTAAAGAAAAGTTTTAAAAAGGTTAAGAAATTGTAAGATTCATTGAAAATACTTAGAAGGCATGATGGTGGTGGCACACACTTTTATTCTCAGTACTTGGGAGGCAGAGGCAGGCAGATTTCCGAGTTCTAAGTCAGACTGCTCTATAGAGTAAGTTCTAGGACAGCTCAAGCTACACAGAGAAACTCTGTCTTGAAAAATGCAAATTAAAAAAAAAAAGAAGTGAAATTCTTCTTCAACAGACTGCTTCAACTATCATCTATCATCTCTCTCTCTCTCTCTATCATCTATCTATATCTATCTATCTATCTATCTATCTATCATGATCTCTAGGCAGGCTACCAATATTGCCCAAAACATTGACAAAAAAGAGGGCTGCAGCTGATCAGGCAGGCACGTCCAAACTCTTGACACTGCAGAATAAAGTCATCTGAAAAGTTCGTGCTTGAAAAAAAAATCAAAACAAAAAAAAATGCTTAGAGGAAAACATAGTATTAAACATAAATATTAGAAAAGGAGAAAGATCAGAAAATAATTATCCAAGTTTCTGTCTTGGGAAACTAGAAAAAGGAGAGCTAATTAAATCAAAATTAAACAGAGGAAGATAAACAACCAATTTGACTCAGATCCACTTGTTTCTGGCACAAATGAAGAAAGAAGAAAGGGGACAATGGAGTGAATTTCAGACTCATCACATGACACTGGTAGAATCTTCACAGGTGAGGATCAAAAAGACACTAATCATGGAAGGTCAGAGCTAGGGGCGAAGAGACAGAAATGCAAATTGGAAAATTACCAGAACAGAGGTGAAAGATAATCATGAAAAGAAAGCAAGTAAAAAGGCTACATATAGAAAAAAACCAAATGATTCCTACTTGTATTATATATAAAAGATCCCCAAAACTCCATCAGAAAATTTCTGGAAATGATCTACATTTTCATGAAGGTGGTAGATATAAAATCAAAACTCATAACAATCAGAAATCCTTTTATATACTGATAACATGCTGAGCAGGAGATTATCGAAACTCTCCTATTCACAATAGCCTCCAAATATTAAAATATCTAGGAATACGCCTATTCAAGGAGGTGAAAGACCTTTACAATTAAAACTTTGCATCTCTGAAGAAAGAGCTTGATGGAGACACCAGAAGATGGAAAGACCTCCCATGCTGATGGATTGGTAGAACTCATATTGTGAAAATGACCACCCAACCAAATGCAATCTACAGATTCAATTAAAAATCCTCACAACATTCTTCACAGAAGGAGTAAAAATATCCTAAAATTCACTTGGAACCCTAAGAGATCAAGGATAGCCAAAGAAATCCTGAGCAGGAAGAACAATGCTAGAGGGATTACCAGATAAGATTTCAAGCTGTGTTACAGAGCTATGGTAATAAAAACAGGATGGTACTGGTAACAAAAGAAAGCAAAATAAAACACCGAACCAAGAGACATTTAAATTAGGGGAACAGAATAGAAAACCCATACATGAGTATAGCCATCTGATAATTGACAAAGATGTCAAAAATATGCACTGGAGCAAAGATAAGCTCTTCAACAAATGGTACTGGGAAAACTAGATGTCCACATGCAGAAGCTTAAAACTAGTCCCACATCTATCATCCTGCACAAAAATTCCAAATAGGTCAAAAACTTCAATGTGAAACCTTAAGTATTGAAGTTGCTTGAAGATAGAGGTGTAGGAAAAGACTTTCTGAGTAGTACTCCATTTGCTCAGGCATTCAGGCCAGCAATTGACCACCATCCCCTACCCACAATGGACCATGGATCTGAACAGAGACACCTCAAAAGAAGTAACAAAGATGAGAAATATGTAGAAAAGTGTTTAACTTCCTCAGCAATCATGGGAATCAAATTAAAACTGCTTGGACATTTTCTTTTACTCTGGTCAGAATGATTAGGATCAAGAAACCAACTGAAACAAGTGCTGTCCAGGATTCCGAGAACGTCAAAACCTTATTGATGGTTATTAGGGTTGCAAACTGGGGCAATCCCTGTGGTAATCAATGTGGAGACTTCTCTCCACAAACTGGATCTACCACATGACCTAGCTATATTCCTCCTCAGCATGTGGTCAAAGGACTGGACATCTTACTCTACAGATACTTGCTTGACTGGGTTCATTGACATTCTACTCATAGTCGCTAGGGAATGGAAACACCCTCAATGTCTTTCAGCTGATACATGGATAATGGAAATGTGGTACATATACACAATAAAAAACTATTCAACTGTAAAGAAAAAGAAAAACATTAAATAGTTAGGTAAATAGATGGTACTAGAAAATACTATACTAAGATAATGCACACTCAGAAAGACAAGAATCCAATATTCTCTCTTATTTGTGATCTCAGCTCTGAATCTTTTTTAACCTGATAGCACAATAAATTTATTATTCAAAAAGAAAAGAGAAAAATTTAGAACATATCTGTAAAAGTACCCATAAAAATTATGGGCACTCATAAAATTACCTACTTTGCAATCAGCACATACATAATTTTCTGAGCCCAGTGAAAAGGAATAATAGGGATATTGCTGAAGCATCTTCAAGAGAAGTGACCTTCAATATGCTTTATAATATAAAAATACGAATAAGCATCATCAAATTCAAGACAATATAGAAACAGGCAGCACTAAATATAACTTAAGCTTTAGCCAGAAGCCTCAAACCAGACCAATGACTCATGGTGATGAACACTTGCAAGTGATGACAAATGGATTAAAGGGTGAAGTGTGTGACTCCCTGGGCCACAGCACAGCTTCCACGATGGGATTCTTCTTCTTTTTCCTTCATTTTGTTTGTTGGTTCTGTTTGGTTTTTGTTTTTCTTTTTAAATTTTGTTTTGTTTGTGGGGGAGGTTGCAAGGGTGGAGGCAGATGCGGGAGTGGGGATGAGATCTGCATGCATGATATGAAATCCACAAAGAATCAATAAAAGTTAAAACAAAATAAAACAGATATTATAAAAACTTGAAATGTAGTATTTACATAAGAGAATAGCTCTGAATCTTTAGATTTGAGTATATAGTCTGAAATAACTTCAGAAGCCAGGATACAGGTGCTATAAAAAGAGAAGGGGAAAAAAACAGTGTAGGGGAGGTACTTTAGCTAAGGAGATAGCAGAACAGAAAGGCATATAGGCATGGGTATACAGGAAGTAGGTCTCTTTTTGGGGACTGACGTGTCGTTGAGGTGAGGTTAGCTTGTGGCTTTTCCTATTCCTTTGATCTCTCGGGTTTTCACCCCAATATCTGGCTCCAGGTTTTTTATTTAATAAGACCATTTAGTAATTTGTCTACAGAGAACAACTATGATAGGACTGAAAGCTTCCTTCAACATGTCCACAAATGGAAACAGACCATTGACAGCAGAAATGCCAGCTGAAGCTTGGGTTATAAGAGCAGCTATTATTCACTAGCTGTGTGAATGTAGAAATGTTTAATACTGTCAGACAGTGTCACCAACTGAAAATCAAAACTAAGATAGAGCCAGGCATTGGTGTCGCATAGCTTTAATCCCAATACTTGGGAGGTAGAGGCAGGCTGATTTCTATGAGTTTGAGGTTAACCTGATCTACAAAGCGGGTTTCAGGACAGCCAGGACTGTAATACAGACAAACCTTGTCTTGAAAAAAAGCAAATAACAAACAAACAAACAAACAAACAAACAAATAAATAAATAAATAAATAAATAAATACAAGGAATATGTGATTCAGCCTATTTAGCAGATAATTATGGGATAAAGGGATTTCACAGATGTTAAAGAGGGTGAACATTTCAGGAGTGAAGTACAGCTGTATTCTTGAGGTTAAGATGAAGAACTGAAAGAGAGCTTAGGGGAGTGAGAGGTCTCAGCTGGATCAGGAACAGAGTGGGAGAACAAGGAAAGAGAGACCATGATAAATGAAGACCTCATGGGAATAGGAAGAAGCAGAATGCTAGAGAGGTCCCCAGAAATCCACAAAGATACATCTACTATAGACTACTGGTAATGGTCAAGAGAGTGCCTGAGCTGACCTACTCTGGTGATCAGATGGTCGAACACCCTAACTGTCATGATAGAACTCTCATCCAGTGACTGATGGAAGCAGGTGCAGAGATCCATGGCCAAGCCCCAAGTGGAGCTCCAGGAGTCCAATCGGTGAGAGCGAGGAGGTATATGAACAAGAGATATCGAGACCATGGTTGGAAAAAGCACAGGGACAAAAAGCCAAACAAGTGGAAACACATGAACTGTGAACCAATAGCTGAGGAGTCCCCATGGAACTGAACCAGGCCTCTGGATAAGTGAGACAGTTGATTAGCTTGAACTATTTAGGAGGCCCCCAGGCAGTGGAACCGGGACCTGTCCTTGTTGCATGAGCTGGCTTTTTGGAACCTAGGGCCTATGCTGAGATACTTTGCTCAGCCTTGGTGTAGGGAGGAGGGGACTGGACCTGCCTCAGCTGAACCTACTAGGCTGGACTGACTCCTCAAGGGAGACTTTGCCCAGGAGGAAGTGGGAATTGGGGGTGGATTGGGTGGGAAAGCTGGGGGGTGGTAGGAGGGAGGACAGGGGAATCCGTGGCTGATATGTAAAATTAAATTAATTATAAAATAAAAATATTTAAAAAAAGATGAAGAACTGAAAATGACCTTGAATTAGTCTCCTATACAGCCTATCACTCATATATAATTCTCTATAAGTGTTTAGTACAAAAGACCCTTTCACTGTTAAGCAATCATTTAGGGGCTATATTTTACAGGTTCCAGGTAGATCAAAAGATTCCTCCAGGAAAATTAAGTATTTTTAGCCTTTGTATGCACAAATATTTTCTGTATTTAATGCAAAGTTGAACATATCCTTGAACTGTCTTCATACCTTCATTCATGAGAAAAAAAAGAGCAAAAGGAGAAAAGGAATAATACATCTGATAAGTTGGGTATAGGTGACCTTTACACTATATTTGAACATCACAAAATGTGTGACTATAGTCCAATAAAAGTCCATACTGCAAACCTATAAATTTAGGGGCAAACTTGTATTTTTTTTGTAGCAATTCACAAGGAATTCTCGTATTAATTAGGTGAAGAGTCTTAGACTCTCAACACCACACACTAAAGAAATACACCTTATTTTCCTAAATCAATTTGAAATCCCAAAAATACTAATATTAGTTTAAATTTTTTAAAGCAATGATGCCAGACTACTTGTGCCGATTATAGGGACTTTCTAAAGCAGAAGTATTTGTGTGAGATACTAAACGGTTTTAACACAAGGGTGGAAAATGATTTGGTGTTGAGGCGGTGTCACGGCCTATCTTTGTTATAGTAGTTTCATAAAGATCTTCAAAGTAAAATTATTTTCAAATACTACATTTTCACGGAAATTCATCCACTTGATAAAGCAATTTGCCATTACAATACTATCAAGCTTATCATTTCTAAAGAATGAAAGGTATATTTATGCCTGTAATAAAGTAAGTAAAGACAGGGTGAATGAGAAAGAATTTATGATCTTCTCGTCGACGGTGTTCTGTATAACGTGAGGGTGCTGTTGTTGATGGGGTGGTTCGAAGTATTATGGAGTCTACTCTATGAATGGAAACAATTTAAAAGTGAAAAGTAATTACTAATCAGGTAGTGAAAATCGAATGTCCTACCTCTGATGACAAAGAACTTTCTTGGGCCAAAAACCATGGACATTCTAGCAAGGTGTTCAATGTTTCACAAATTTTCTCTCCAGGACTTTACTTTGGTTAAGTAACTTAAACTAAGAAGCAGCATGTTATTGTGGAAATAACCCATTCTACAGATTGGGATCTGATTGTATTGGCTTTTGTAGAACACCAAATTCTCTTTTCCTGGTATTTCCCTATTTGCAGATTAGAAATAATTAAACTCAATTTAAGTAAATTGTGAAACTGGTTAAATCAACCCAATTCACTGCCTTGCTCTCTCTAGGCATGTGCTCCGACTCGGAGGAGTTACACCTCTGCTTCCACCGTTTCTTCTTTGCTTGAAGAGTTCTCATTTTGAGGAAGCAGAGATGTTCTCTTGCCTTTAGCTATAATTAGAGAAGATCAATAGTGGTAGAAATTCCATCTTATGTTGGGGGAAGGTTATGACAGAATGAATAAAAAGCTACTTAGGTGAGATTGTCCCATTGTCCTGTTGACCCATATTCTATTTAGGCTAAAAAAGCTGAAAACTGCATTTTCCAGAATCACTTGTAGCTAGTACTCTAGAAGTAAATTAGATTCCATTGACTAAAGGAATTTGTGTGAAATTTGCTGGTAGGTGACCCATGCTCATTTGGCTGGCCACACACTAATGTGTGTGTGAGGAGCATTAACTGGGCTTAGTTGGTTATTTTAAAAAAGGAAAGGACATGAAAGTGGGAGGTAGCTATATCAAGGGTGATAGGAAGGAGAATGGGGTGGGGATGGGGGATGGACATGATCAATATACATTATATACATATATGAAAAAATCAGAGAATAAAAATTTTAAATTGCTTACCATTGGCCTTATATGAGGAGAAAGATCACAATTATAAGAAAAGTGACCTTAAATTTGAGTAGTTACAAATAGAAACAATAGAAGAGAAGATGAGAATGAGGAACAAGAGATGAGGCATGTGCCCAGCCATGGAGAGAAGTGCTTGCTTCTTGTTCTCAGTTGAGTAGGCTTTCAGAGTACATTTTTTCCAAGTGTTTACAACCACTTACTATTACATGGAGAAAGATCAACATTTACATCAAAAGAGTTTTCTCCTCAGTGTTTTGTCCAAGGCAACCTTCACCTCCTTGTTCCTCAGGCTGTAGATCAAGGGGTTGAGCATGGGGATCACTGTGGTGTAGAACACACAAGCTACATTCTCCTGGGCCAGGGAACTGGCTGTGGAAGGCTTTAAGTACATGAATGCACTGGATCCATAGAACAAGCCCACAGCGGCAAAGTGGGAGCTGCAGGTGCTGAAGGCTTTGGACCTGCCCTCAGTGGAGCTGATGCGAAGGATGCTGGACAGGATGAATGCATAGGAAATGAGTACAGTTAAGCTTGTGACAATAATGTCAAATCCAGCTAAAAAGAAGACAGCCATCTCCACATCATAGGTACTAGAGCAGGAGAGCTTCATGAGCGGGAGGATGTCACAGAAATAGTGGCTGATGAGGTCCTCACAATAGTGTAGTTTTAACATAAGGCCAGTCTCTATTGTTGAGCCAATGAGTCCTATGGCATAGACAAAAGCTACCAGCAGGGAGCAGAGGGCAGGAGACATGATGATGTTGTAAAGCAAGGGGTGGCAGATGGCCACATAGCGGTCATAGGCCATCACAGTGAGCATGTAACACTCAGCAATGACAAAAACAAGGAAGAAGTAGAGCTGTGACATGCACCCCCCATAGGAGATGAGGTTTCTTTGAGATACAAAGTTGATGAGCATTTTGGGGGTAATGACAGAGGAGTAGCAGAGATCCACAAGTGACAAGTTGCTGAGGAAGAAGTACATGGGTGTGTGAAGATGTGTGTTGAGTCCAATCAAGGTGATCATGCCCAGGTTTCCCACCATGGTGACCATGTAGATCCCCAGGAAGAGGAGAAAGAGGGGCAGCTGGAGCTCTGGCCTGTTAGTTAACCCCCTGATGATGAACTCTGTCACCATGGAGTGATTTTCTGCAGCCATTGTGTCTGGATGGGAGTCCTGTGGGGTGGGAGAGAAGGAGCTTGTGAGGGGCTGTCCTTGTTCTTCTTGGAGCAGCTGGTTTTCTGCATTTGACACTTGCTGAGCTGCCCTGGTTGTGGCAGATGCATCTTCTCCACATTGCTGCTCTTTGGTGTCAGAGCTAGCCTAGGGTTTCAGAGATCTTGAAGCTGAGAGCCATAGGGGAGAGGTCTGAATTTCTTACCGGTTTCACAAATGTCTAAGAACTATGGTTCTATATAAGGTGAATTGCTAAATGGTCTTATTAATAAAAACCCAGAGCCAGATGCTGAGGTAAAAACTGAGAGATCAGAAAAGCAGAAAGAAGCCAGCCATGTTCTTACCACTTTGAAATCCTCAGCCAAAAAGACCTCCTTCCTGTATACGCATGCCTATATATCTTTCTGTTCTGCATCTCACTTCCTTTCTCTGCCCAGCTACATCACTTCCTGTCTATCTGTACAGACCTCCAGACCTCTGTGGTTAGTGCTGGGATTAAAGGTGTTGTCACCATGCCTGACTCTGTTTTCCAGTGTGGCCTTGAACTCACAAAGATCTAGATGAATCTCTGCCTTAGGAATGCTAGCATAAAATGCGTGTGCTACCATTGCCTGAATTCTATGTTTAATATAGTGGCTGGCTTTTTCCTCTGATCCTCAGATAAGCTTTAGTAGGATTCACTATATATTGGGGGACACAATATATCATCACAGTTCTGGGCCAGCAGTTACCTTTTTACACAAATTTTCAGGTTCCATTTCATAGACATTAAAGTAGAAAGTTTATGTTGGGAGACCAGGATTCTGTTTCAACAGTTTCTCTAGGGATGTTGATGTTTCTCAACTCTGTAACTAATCAGTAGTATTTTCATAGTTCATAACTGTCATGTGTGCAATTTCCTTTAAAAATTTATGTGTATGTGTGTTTGCCCGAGTGTATGTAGGTGTATCACATGTATGCAGGAGTCTGCGGAGGTCAGAAGAGGCATCAGATTCCCTGGTTTCAGACATTTGTGAGCAGACATGTTGGTACTGAGAATGGAACCTGTGCCCTCTGCAAGAGCAGTAAGTGCTCTTAACTACTGTGGCATCGCTCAGGCCTCATCTATGAAATTTCTAAATATTCAGTTAATGAACATTCTAATATTTGAAATAGGTGCCCTGTCAGGATGACCTGGTCAGGATGATTCCTCTCTTATTGAGTTGCAAGTCAAGTTCTGTGTCTGAGACACAGTAACATCAGTTTAAAAGTTGGTTGTGGAAATATCATGGGACAAATCACATTTAAAAATATTCATTCAAAAGTTGAGCAAGATGGCTGACACATAGGATCCCAGCAGTCAGGAGGTGGAGGCAGGAGGATTACTAGGAGTTTGAATACAGCTGGACTATACAGTGAAACTGTTTCATAACAGAAATAAACAATTAAAATCTCACTTAAATACCATCTTTCTATGAAAATAGGAGTTGGCGTATACTAGTATCAGTGACTCAGAATCCTTGAGGTTCTTACCTGTGGTCCCAGGCATTTTCATCCCCAGTGTCACCTGTTTTGTGTGACTACCTGGAGCATTTAGAAAGCACCGATGCCTGGATTCTGTCCAGGTGTTTGGAGCACACAGTTTTATCTTCAGGGAATGCTCCACAGGTAACTTATGGTTATTGCTAGTTTCAGAAAATGGTATCAAAGCATGGCACCCTCAGACTTCTAATGGCAAATGCTGAGATCATAGACATGTCTGTAGGAAGCATCCATTAATGTTGCTGGATACATTAATCCACAAATTCCTTCTTGTGTTCGAAATGTGTTTCTTTTTTAAAATTTTTGAAATGTTCATCAAGTTGTACATTTCTACCAGAGATCAGTGTTATAAAATGTAAAAGTTCTGGGTTAAACATGTGTGGAGAAGCATTTTTGAGAAAATTAATGTACCAGAGAGACTTGGAATTGAACTCACATGTGTTGTCTCTAGTTTCTTCTTTTGACTCTCATGTGAAGTCTTGGAGGGCCCACTTGCCCTCTAAGAAGTGTGTGACTTGGGCAGGTTGTGTCCCCCACATCCTAGGATGTGCACAGAAGAAGAGAATGCTGGCTAACAGTTTGTTGTTTCTTAGGAAATTTAAAAACTTAAAGTTATATTTTATCTGAAGTTATCCAGGTCTTTTTTTTTTTTACAGTTTTTTTTTTAAATAAAAAATAGATATCTTAATTCTAGCACTGGGTAGGCAGAGATAAGTGTATCTCTGTGAGTTCAAGGCCAGCCTGATCTACAGAATGAGTTCCAGGACAGCCAAGGCTACACAGAGAAACCCTGTTTTGAAAGACAAAATAAAAGGAGTAAAAGAAAAAACAAAAAAAAATTCTTCTCTCATATAATACATCCGATCACATGGGACACAATTAAGAGTCAGTTAAAGGACTATGACTCCAGGTCTGTTTTGTGTTTGTGAAACTCTCTTTTTTCTGTCTCTTCTCCTTGTGAATCACTTATTAAAATTAATTTATCAAATGTTGGAGGTATATGAAGGATATTGAAAAATTTACTGCACTTTTAAAAATCAAAAGTGCTGTACATGTATTGTACTTATTAGAGATTCAGATGAACAATGATAAAACAACAAAGAAAAATATCAAAGAGGAAAAAAATTCACAAAATGTATGAACATAAGTATATTTCCTTATTTAAAGTAGAATAAAAGTAGAAATTTTTTTGTATATTTGCATTACATGTTATGGGAATGCATTATGCTAAAATAATCCTTACATTCTAAGAGAGAAGAACTTTTGAATGACCCCACTGCCAGAGTTAATAACACACTTTGAGGTCACTTAACAATGAAGACTTCTATTGTACTGTGTACTCAGCCTGTTGCTTTAACCTGCTTTTAAGAGAACAATGTGGCAATCAACCTCAGTTTTCTCCACGTAAGCAACTTTTACAACCTAGGCTCATGCAAAGCTTTAATTTTTTTCCTTTAAAAAATTTTTATTTCGCCAGGTGGTGGTGGCACATGCCTTTAATCCCAGCGCTCAGGAGGTAGAGCCAGGCGGATCTCTGTGAGTTCGAGGCCAGCCTGGGCTACCAAGTGAGTTCCAGGAAAGGTGCAAAGCTACACAGAGAAACCCTGTCTTGAAAAAAACCAAAAAAAATATTTTATTTCATATACTATATTATGATCATGTTTTCCCCTCCCCTAACTCCTCACAGATCCTTCCTACCTTTCTATCTGCCCAAATGTTTTCTCTCTCAAAGAATAACTAACTAATCAAAACCAAACACAAAACTGCAAAAACCCCAAAATCAAAACAAACAAACAAACAAAACCTAATAAGACAAAAAAAAAAAGTCCAAACAAAATGAGATGAAGTAAAAGCCCTCTGAAATCCCCAACAACATGGAGTTCATTTGGTGTTAGCTATAATCTTAAGCTATTTCTGTTCCATGCCCCAAATGCAAGAGTATTACATGTATGTTTGTATATGTGTTACGATAATCATTAGTTGGAAACAGAATTAGGCTGAAAGCAGCCTTATAAGATGAATATCCACCACAAATGTTGCACACAACACTTGGATATTACTTGATGAAAATTAGTATTTTCTGACTCTGAGATACCATCTTATACCTGTCAGAATGACTAAGATCAAAAACACAAGTTACAGTGCATGCTGGAGATGAAATGGAGCAAGAACACTCTTCCTTTGCTGTTGGGAGTGCAAACTTGTACAGCCACTTTGGAAGTAAATATGGCAGTTTCTTAGAAAATTAGGAATCAATCTACCTGAAGATCCAGCTATACCACTCTTGGGCATAGACACAAAGGGTGCTCAGTCTGCCACAAGGACACTTTATTTGTAATAGTCAGAGCCTGGAAACAACCTAGATGCCTCTAAACTGAAGAATGGATAAAGAAAATGTGGAACATTTACACAATGGAATATTACTCAGCAGAAAAAACAATGACATCATGACATTTGCAGGCAAATGGATGGAACTAGAAAAAAATCATCCTGAGTAAGAATACTCAGACCCAGAAAGCACATGGCATGTGATCACTTATTAGTGATATTAGCTGTAAAGTAAAGGATAACCATGCTACAAGCCCAGACCCAGAGATGCTAGTTAACCAGGAGAGCCCAAGTCGGGGGAATGCCTGGACCTCTCTGGGAAATGGAAATAGAACAGATTTTGTAGTTGAACTGAGGGGCAGGTGGGGATGTGAACGTGAGGAGTCAGTTTGGGGGATGGAGTACTGAAAGAGATGACTGGAAAAGGGGGGCATTTCAGGGTGAGGTAGAAAATTGGTACAAAGGAAACTCCCAGGAATCTACGAGGATGAGCCCAGCCAAGACTCCTGGCAATAGTGGATATGTAGCCTGAACTGGCCATCTCCTGTGTTCAGGCATGAGTTCCAGTGGAGGGCCTGGGTCACAACCCCAGCCACACAACCTTCAACCTATAGTCTGTCCTGCCCACAGGATGTGCTGGGATTGGTGCCTAAGCCAATTGTCATCAGAGAGGTTTCATCCAGCAACTGATGGGAAGAGATGTAGACCCACAGTCAGACATTAGGTGGAACTTGGGGAATCCCACAGAAGAGGGGGAGGAAGGATTGTAGGAGCCAGAGGGCTCAAGGACATGACAAGAAAACTCACAGAATCAACTCCCTTGGGCTCATAGGGGCTTACAGAGAATGAACTGATAACCAGAGAGCCAGTATGAGGCTGACCTAGGCGCTTTACATATGTTACAGTTGTGTAGTTTTTTTTTTTTTTTTTTTTTTTTTTTTTTTTTTTTTTGTGGGGGGAGGCTCCTAACAGTGGGAGAAGGGGCTGTTTCTGACTCTTTCACTGGCTTTGAAGACTCTACTCCCCATACTGTGTCACCTTAATATACGGGGAGGTGTTTAGTCTTACTGCATCTCGATATCTGTTAAAGATTTTGTAAAGTATCTTACCCCATGAGGGGCTTTCTGTGATGTTCGATAACAAAGCCCTTTGCTAGTGACAGACACACAGACACAGCCATAGATTCAGACTCCCAGGGACCGTTTCACAGGAAATCTTTTAGGCAGACATAGATTCAGACTCATTTAACAGACAGAAATGATGGAAGACAGAGGGAGAGCAAGGTATCTCAAGTCTGGGCTCCCCTTTGGTTAAATGACACCAAGGGGAAATGCTTTGATTTCTTTCCTTAATTCAACACCTGTGCATTATTAGTGACTCCAAGTTTATTACTAATGTGTCAAATCTAGGCAACACATGTCTAAAATAAAGTAAATTGTAAAACCCTGTTTAGGATTTAAAAACTGTTTGATTCTTTTAATCTGGCATTTTTTTTTCAGGTGTTAAGAACAAGTCTTTAAGTCCTTAGATTATGTGGTTTGAAAAGAAGAAAATCTGTGCTGCTAAATAAGCTTCTCATGTTAAATCATTACTGGTAGTGAATTTGGCTTTATATTAAAAAGTATTGGAAGTATATGTGATCTCTTAAATATTTCATTTATTATTAGAGATCAATTATTTTCTAGATATAAATGATTAATAAAATCCCACCTCATCCCTTTGAATCAACCTCTGCTTCTAGAAGCAATATGAAACACAGAAAATTTACCATGAACGAGTATTCTCCTGAATTAGACTGCTTTGATCTATGAAGGACACAGTGGACATCATTCACTGAGTGCTGTGAAAATGAGAGACCCCTGGAAGAGGAGAGCCTACACAGCCTGGATTAAAATCTCACTTCTGTAGTCTTCTAATTACATACAAACATATCACACACCATATGTCTTCTGTGAGTTATACTACTGTGACCTGTATTTTATTTACCAAGCCTGTAGAGGCTCAGGATTGTTGTTGATGAGAACACAGCACACACAGAACAAGGCACTTGAAGAAGAAGAAAAATGAATGTATGATCGGAAACACACTGTATAAAAAAGATGAGGTTACTGAAGAAAGATTTTTCTTACAAAGCTATTCGAGTGTGAAATTAAATACCTCTGTGGAAGGGAAGTGACAGTCAGCCCCCTGGAACCTTTAAGGGATGCCTTTGATCTCCACAATTAGCCAGTGAGAAAACAGGTAGTCAACAGGTAGTAAACAGGTACTCAAAAGGCCTGGCACTGTGAGGAAAAAGGAGTCATCATGATTGGGGAGCTGGGGTCCTGTTTACATAGGTATATACAGAAAAGTCTCCTGGGAGGAGTCACATGGGGACCATGGTCCTCTCTAAAGGAGCAATTAGTCTTGGCTTGTACCTGCTCCCCACTCCTTTGTGTTAATTTCCCTCTGGGAGGGAATCTTGAGTTAGAGGTATCTTGATGGAAAGTTAGAATGCAATTCTAGCAATGGGATAATTTAGTACCAAGAGCTCTTTCACTGCTCTGATTATCACTACCATTATCACCATCACCATCATCATGGTATTCATGGCTACCTCAAGTCACTACCAGCAGCAACATCACCCGCAGTTACTGCCATGATATTTGTTGCATGTCACAACTAATTCATCATGCATGATGCACCATCAACTAGTTTTGAAACAATTACTTTAAAGGGTTTTGAAAACAAACTCTAAGGTTGTACTCAAACAAATTGTCTATTTTTAGTAAAAGAATGCTAAACTTGTAAAGAAGGTTAATCCTCCCTTGCCTGTTGACACCAGAGGACCTGAGTTTGGTTCTCAGCATTCATGGTGGTGGCATATAGTTACCTGTAACTCCAGCTTCAGGGTATCTGACACCCTCTTCTAGATTCTATGGATGCCTGAACTCCCATGTGCCCATACTTACACACACACACACACAAAATAATAATAAATAAATAAATAAAAATAAATTAAAGGCCGGGCGGTGGTGGCACACGCCTTTAATCCGAGCACTCGGGAGGCAGAGTCAGGCGCATCTCTGTGAGTTTGAGGCCAGCCTGGGCTACCAAGTGAGTTCCAGGAAAGTCGCAAAGCTACACAGAAAAACCCTGTCTCAAAAAACCTATATATATATATATATATATATATATATATATATATATATATATATATGTATATATGTATATATATAAAAATATATACAGCATAATAAGACCTATGAAGATATTCATGTTGCAGAGATTTAGTCTGAAGTCCTTACTTGGTAGTAATTACAGATTACCTATAGCTATGCTAAACAATACAGGGAGATCCCATGTTTGACTTCTCTGCTGTTTTACTGAATTTCCATCTTACAAAACAATAGTACATTCTCACCCACTATACTGACATAGTCCATTGATTTTATTCTTTTTTTTTTTTTTTGTCTCCATGAGACAGTATTCCTCTTGTAACAGTCCTGACTGTTGTAGAACTTGCTTTGTCGACCAGGCTGGCCTCGAACTCACAGAAATCTTCCTGCCTCTGCCTCTCAAGTGTTGGGATTAAAGGCGTGTGGGACAACTGCCCAGTTCATTTCATTCTTATCTCCTGGCTTAACTTTACTGTTTCCTCTGTGTTTTTGTTTTGTTCTTTGTTTTTTAACCAATGTGATTGGTTTCCTGGATCTACTAGTACAGTATAAATACACAATGGAGTTTTATTCAGGTATTTGAAAGTAAAGATGAAATTATAAAAGTGGAAGAAGCCAGGCGGTGGTAGCGCATACCTTTAATCCCAGCACTCAGGAGGCAGTGCCAGGTAGATCTCTGTGAATTCAAGGCCAGTCTCGTCTACCGAGTGAGATCCAGGACAGGCACCAAAACTGCTTGTAGAAACCCTGTCTTGAAAAACAAAACAAACCAAACCAACCAACCAACCAAACAAAAAAGAAGTAAAGAAAATAAAATGATGAATATTTGCAGAAAAATAGGCGAGACTGGGGGATAGTGCATCAAGTAAGGTGACCCAGGCTTACAAAGACAGACTCTGCACGTTCTCTCACATTGCCCTAGCATCTAACATTTATGTTTGTTCATTGTGTTGTAGTGAGAGTATGTAGAGGCCAGCCAACCAGAAAGACAGCCTTGAGAGAGAAATAGCGACTTCAAGGGAGAAGGTAATAGAGCACACACATGGTGTGAGAGCAGAATGGGGATCCTGGGGGAGAAAGGCTCAAGTGGAGATGGGGCTATGGGGATGGTGGTGAGAGGGGTGAGGGACAGGCTCACCCAAAACTAAGTAATTACGAAAGTGCCACAGGAAAACCTGGTATACTGGCATTTTATGTCAATGTGACACAAGCTAGAGTCATCTGAGAGGGAGACTCAATTAAGGAAATGATTCTGTAAGATCGAGTTGAAAGGTATTTTCTTAATTCATGGTGTGTGGGGGAGAGCCCAGTCCATTGTGGGTGGTACCATCTCTAGGCTGGTGGTCCTGGGTGCTATAAGAAAGCAGGCTGAGCACTCCAGGGGAAGCAAGTCAGTAAGCAGCACTCCTCCATGACCTCTGCATTAGCTCCTGCCTTCAGGTTCCTGCTCTGTTTGAGTTCTTGTCTTGACTCCTGTGGTGATGAACAGCAATGTGGAAGTGTAAGTAGAATAAACCATTTCTTCCCCAACCTTCTTTTTGGTCATGGTGTTTCATTGCAGCAATAGAAACACTGATTAAGACACCTGGCAATTTGCAAGTTAATTAAAACATAGAAACAAATAAAACTTTTCCGTTGTTGAATATAATTTTAAAGCATATTACTTTTGTTTATGTTGCATTTGTTTAACTCTGTGAAGCTGTGTTACTGTGCCTGTGTAAAACACCTGATGAATTAATAAAGAGCTGAATGGTCAATAGTGGGGCAGGAGAAAGGGTAGGCAAGGCTGACAGGCAGGGAGAATAAAGAGAAGGAGAAATCAGGGAAGAAAAATGATGGAATGAGAGAGGAAGGAACAAGAAAAGAAGAGAGAGGATACTAGGGGCCAGCCACCCAGCTACACAGCCAACCATGGAGTAAGAGTGAAAGTAAGGTATACACAAGTAAGGAAAAGAAAAAGCCCGCTGAGTGGTGGTGGAGCACACCTTTAATTCCAGCACTTGGGAGGGAAAGGTAGGAGGATCTCTATGAGTTTGAGGCCAGTCTGGTCTATAAAGCCAGTTCCAGGACAGGCTCCAAAGCTACACAGAGAAACCGGTCTTGAAAAAACAAAACAAAACAAAAAACAAAACAAAACAAAACAAAACAAAACAAAAAAACCAAAAGCAAAAGCAGAAGTCCAGAGGCAAATGGTAGATGATATAATTTAAAGTTAAGAAAAGCTGGCAAGAAACAAGCTAAGCTAAGGCTGGGCCATTATAATTAAGACTAAGCCTTGGTGTGTGATTTATTTGGAATCTGGGTGGCAGGCCCCTCAAAAGACCAAAGAGCAAGAACCGTCAACACTGTCTTCCCACCTACATCACCTCCATCTTTCAATTTTCAGAACAATGATTTGATTTTCTGTTATTACATCTGATCTGTTATTTCTCTTAAGCTTCATTATAAACTTTAAATTTAAACATATTTTATGTGGTTTGATCCACTTTTTTTTTTTTTTTGGTTTTTTGAGACAGGGTTTCTCTGTGTAGCTTTGCACCTTTCCTAGAACTCACTTTGTAGACCAGGCTGGCCTCGAACTCACAGAGCTCTGCCTGCCTCTGCCTCCCAAGTGCTGGGATTAAAGGCATGCGCCACTACCGCCCAGCCATTTCACTTTTAATAATGTGTTTTTTAATCTTTGCATTTGAAACCTTCTTCACATTCTTTCTACATACTTTGAGTCAGTGATAGCATTTTCTAATGCCTTCCTTGCTGTCTGATGTGACAAGACACTGTAAATTTTCTTATATTTTCCATTCTTTGCACCTGAAATCAATTATTTCTCTAAGAAACTTGCCTTCTTTTCTTTCAGTGGTGAAATGATACGATGGAAGAATGTCTTTCTGTACACTGCGAATATGTGTTACTACCAATATGTGTTACTCTGATTGGTTGATATATAAAGCTGCTTGGCCTATGGCAAGGCAGCTTAGAGGAAGGTAGGAAATTCAAAGAGGGTGACAGGAAGAAGTGGGGGGAAGAGGGGAGATGCCAGCGAGCCACCCCAGGAGCAACACATAATGGGATGCAGGTAAAGTCACGGAACATGTGGTGATACATAGATTAATAGTTATGGGCTATTTTCAGATATAAGAGCTAGCTATTAAAGGCTTGAGCCATGGCCATGCAGTTATAATTAATATAAGCCTCTGTGTGTTTACCTGGGGGATGCAAGTGGGAGAGATTTGTCCCCACCGCCGGCAGGCCAGGACACAGGAAATCTTCCAACTACAATGATATTTCAGGAACACACACTTGGTGGTGGAGAACCATTGTTTCTGGATTCATCATCAACCTAAGTCTTTTCAAACAGGGAGGGGCTCACTCCCTTCATCTCTTCCTATTTTTCTTCCCTCTTTTTCCTTTTTCCCCTTTTTCTCCATCCTTCTCTCCCTCCACTTCCTTCTTCCCTCACTACCCCCCCCCCCGCCGTTTTCTCCTTTCCCTCTTTCTCCCTTCTGTACTTCTTCCTTTTTAAAATAAAAAATGCCCACTAGCATCACCAGGCTACATTTTATTGTTCATTCTGGGATACTCCTCATGGGTAGAATGTTTCTTCTGTATATTTCATTTCAATTTATTTGTGCCAGGAAAAGTACTATTATTTGCTGTATCCCTTAGTTTAGAGTATTTCTTTTTTGAGATATCTACTCTATGTCAATTAGATCTTTTTTTTATCCTAACATTTGAATTATTTATTTATAAATCTCCATTTCACCATTTTCTTTTCAGCTTATTTTTCTCACAATGTCAACTATTGTCTTTACTTTTTCCTGTTGCTCCCTGGTTTGTCTTAATTTAACTTTTTTCTCTATTTCTAATAGTTTTTTTTATGAGTTCTATGTAATTTGAGTTTTTCCAGTTCTGAGTTTCTTGCTCTTTCATATATTATTTCATTTTGTATAATGTGCTGGTTCATTTTAAAGTAATACTACATTATTGTTTGTCTTTGAGCTTATGTTTAGGCCTTCTGCATCTTTCCAATTTTTTTTATATTATAAGTGATGTATTTCTGACATAAACAATTTATGGGCTTTGCTCAACAAAGAAAACAAATGAAAGACCAAATTCTCAGTGACAGAATTTAGTCGTCCCTCCCCCCCACCAACCTTCATTGAAGTGTTCAAGGGAGAAAGGGTTTATTGTAGTTCATAGTTGAAGTCTATCACAATAGAAGCCAAGGTGGCCAGAGTTTGAACCAGATAGTCCCAACTGAAATCCAGATGTGTGATATTCCGACAATAAAATTTGCTTTAAATCAGAGAAACAGCAGAGAAGCCACCAGTGACCTCCCAACTCTTCTGATCCTCCCCCCAAAAATGCTGAGATGCTCTCTCAGCCCCACCTTACTACTTCCTGTCTCTTACCTGTCCTCAGTCCTCCAAAACCTCTGTGGTCAATTTTGGCCAGCTAGTTCAAAACAAACTTTATTGTCAGAATGAGATCAAAATATCACACAATATCCAGACTTTGATGAATGTATACTACAGCTTGTAATCTTTCTATATTTATACAGTCCATGGTCCTAGTCAGACAGTGGTGCCATCCACAGTGGTCAAGTCTTCCCACATTAATTAATGTAATCAAGGTAATACAGGAATGCTCAGAGGCCTTTCTCCCAGGTTATTCTAGAGTTCATCAAGTTGATAATTCATATTAATTATCCAAACTCTACCTCTTATTGAACTGACACCCAAACACACCACTTTCAGGTTATAACATTCTACCCTTTATCTTTATAGTCTCATGACAACTTTATAATGTAAAATGTACAGTCCAATATGAAAAGTTCCCATATCTATTAAAAGTTCCAACGCTTTAAAGGTCAAAAATATCTTAATGTGATCTCCAATAAAACAAAAAGCAAATAATATACCAACATATAATGACACAGAGTATACATTCCTATTCCAAAAAGAAAGACTCAGGGTACAGCAAGGAGTTGATATGACATAAACTAAACCCAAATTCTTCAGCCTATGTCTAGCATTATGATGGAAATCAGCGGAGCTCCGAAAGGTTTAGTCAACCCCAATCCTCCAGCCCGGCCACCTTGGCCAGCAAAACCTCCCCTGCAGGTCAGCTGTACTCCACACTTAGCAGCTCTCCTTGATGGATGCTCCATGGTCCTCACATGTGTAATATCCTTGGTTTTTCTACTTCACACCTGCCTTTACATTCACTGATCAAGCAGTGGCCTCTTAGGTCCTCTTTGCTGGGACTCCAACCATGCTGTATTTTAGTTGCTTTCCATGGTGCCTCCAATCTTGTATCTTTTATGCTTTCAAAACCACTCTTGTGTGGAAGCTGATGCTAATTTTGTCTGAAAACTTGAGGTGTAGCTTGGATTCTTCAGAACATACTTTATCCATTTTGTGTGCTTACCCATGGGAAATAACTTTCCTAGGCAGCTACTTTTGAGGAATAGTGAAGCCATTCATTGGAGGGTTTCTTTCTTTAGATGAATTTGGATTTCTAAACACTTCTGCAAGGTGCACTTTTGATCTCAGGACACTTTTTTTTTTTATAGCTTCAGAACAGTGAAAGAGGTTTCTCTTAGTGATATCTATAACAGTTAGAGCCGCTTTCTCAGTAACAGTCTGAATGCTCTCCTGTTTTTAAATTTCTTCTGCAAAGAAATTAGTCCATTACATTAAAGTTCAACCTCACTCAGGTTCTCATGATGTAGACAAAATAAAACCAGATTCTTGGCCAAAATATTACACAAATGACCCCAACCCTCTTCCTGATAGAATTCTTATTCTATTCTGAAACCTCATGAATCAGGCTCCCATTGCCTTTGCTTCTCTCAGAATTCTCCCAAGTTCCTACCAGGATGGCCTATTAACATTGGCTTCCAGCACTGAATGGTCTTTCTAACCTGAACTTACAAATACTTCTATGTTTCTGCTGCAGAACAGTTTCAGTGGTATATTACTAAGATATACATGTTCAGGTTTACCCAGCAAGAGTTTTACATCTAAGTACCGAATTTTTGTCTTAGTTAATTTTTGCTGCTGTGATAAAATACTCTGACAAAAGTAACTTAAGAAAGGAAGGGCTTATTCAGTTTTGCAGTTGAATGGCGGGGAAGAGAGCAGGAGCTTGAAACAAATGCACTCATAATTGAAAAGCAGAGAGTGAGAAATGCTAGTTCTTTTTCAGTACTGTTTATCTATTGATACAGTTCAGGATTCTAGCCAGACAATGGTGCCATCCATAGTGGTTATGTCTTCCCATCTCAATGAACGTAATCAAGATCACTCCTCACAGCCATGCCCAGAGACCTGTCTCTGTAGCTAGAGTTTTTCTGGTCCTGCCTGGGCCACAGTCAGGACAAATCTCTCTCACCCGCCAGTCCTATAGCTACTTAGATCCAACCAAGTAAACACAGAGACTTATATTACTTACAAACTGTAGGGCCATGGCAGGCTTCTTGCTAACTGTTCTTATATCTTAAATCAACCCATTTCTATTAATATATAAGTTGCCACGTGGCTCGTGGCTTACCAGTATCTTAACATCTTCTCATGGCGGTAGCTGGCAGCTCTCTCTCTCTCAACCTTCCACTTCCCAGAATTTTCCTCTCTGCTTGTCCCACCTATACTTCCTGCCTGGCTACTGACCAATCAGTGTTTTATTTATTAACCAATCAGAGCAACACATTTAACATACAGAACATCCCACAGCATGTCTCCAGGTGATGATAGATTCTGTCACATTTAGCATTATCACAATAACATCACAAATCTTCAGAATTAGAAATAGTATAATGTTTATTTCTAGCCCATGGTTAAACAAGATCATGGCAACAACAGGATGGTAATTGAAAAATCAAACACATATGGATATTAAAAAACATTGTTATAAAATGTGGATAAAAGAAAGATATCCCAACATTTAAAAATAGCTTGAACTAAAGAAAAGTTTTAAGAGGGCATGATGGTGGTGGCACACACTTTTATTCTCAGTACTTGGGAGGCAGTGGCAGGCAGATTTCTTAGTTCAAAGTCAGACTGCTCTATAGAGTAAGTTCTAGGACAGCTAAGGCTACACAGAGAAACTCTGTCTTGAAAAATCCAAATTAAAAAAAAAGAAGTGAAATTCTTCTTCAACAGACTGCTTCAACTATCATCTATCATCTCTCTCTCTCATCTGTCTATCATCTATCTATCTATCTATCTATCTATCTATCTATCTATCTATCTATCATCTATCTATCTATCATGATCTCTAGGCAGGCTACCAATATTGCCCAAAACATTGACAAAAAAGAGGGCTGCAGCTGATCAGGCAGGCACGTCCAAACTCTTGACAATGCAGAATAAAATCATCTGAAAAGTTCTTGCTTGAAAAAAAAAATCAAAACAAAAAAATGCTTAGATGAAAACATAGTATTAAACATAAATATTAGAATAGGAGAAAGATCACGAAATAATTATCCAAGTTTCTGTCTTGGGAAACTAGAAAAAGGAGAGCTAATTGAGTCAAAATTAAACAGAGGAAGATAAACAACCAATTTGACTCAGATCCACTTGTTTCTGGCACAAATGAAGAAAGAAGAAAGGGGACAATGGAGTGAATTTCAGACTCATCACAAGACACTGGTAGAATCTTCACAGGTGAGGATCAAAAAGACACTAATCATGGAAGGTCAGAGCTAGGGGTGAAGAGACAGAAATGCAAATTGGAAAATTACCAGAACAGAGGTGAAAGATAATCATGAAAAGAAAGCAAGTAAAAAGGCTACATATAGAAAAAAACCAAATGATTCCTACTTGTATTATATATAAAAGATCCCAAAAACTCCATCAGAAAACTTCTGGAAATGATCTACATTTTCATGAAGGTGGTAGATATAAAAATCAAAACTCATAACAATCAGAAATCCTTTTATATACTGATAACATGCTGAGCAGGAGATTATCGAAACTCTCCTATTCACAATAGCCTCCAAATATTAAAATATCTAGGAATATGCCTAGCTTGTGGCTTTTCCTGTTCCTCTGATCTCTCGGGTTTTCACCCCAATATCTGGCTCCAGGTTTTTTATTTAATAAGACCATTTAGTAATTTGTCTACAGAGAACAACTATGATAGGACTGAAAGCTTCCTTCAACATGTCCACAAATGGAAACAGCCCATTGACAGCAGAAATGCCAGCTGAAGCTTGGGTTATAAGAGCAGCTATTATTCACTAGCTGTGTGAATGTAGAAATGTTTAATACTGTCAGACAGTGTCACCAACTGAAAATCAAAACTAAGATAGAGCCAGGCATTGGTGTCGCATAGCTTTAATCCCAATACTTGGGAGGTAGAGGCAGGCTGATTTCTATGAGTTTGAGGTTAACCTGATCTACAAAGCGGGTTTCAGGACAGCCAGGACTGTTATACAGACAAACCTTGTCTTGAAAAAAAGCAAATAACAAATAAATAAATAAATAAATAGAAGGAATATGTGATTCAGCCTATTTAGCAGATAATTATGGGATAAAGGGATTTCACAGATGTTAAAGAGGGTGAACATTTCAGGAGTGATGTACAGCTGTATTCTTGAGGTTAAGATGAAGAACTGAAAGAGAGCTTAGGGGAGTGAGAGGTCTCAGCTGGATCAGGAACAGAGTGGGAGAACAAGGAAAGAGAGACCATGATAAATGAAGACCTCATGGGAATAGGAAGAAGCAGAATGCTAGAGAGGTCCCTAGAAATCCACAAAGATACATCCACTATAGACTACTGGTAATGGTCAAGAGAGTGCCTGAGCTGACCTACTCTGGTGATCAGATGGTCGAACACCCTAACTGTCATGATAGAACTCTCATCCAGTGACTGATGGAAGCAGGTGCGGAAATCCATGGCCAAGCCCCAGGTGGAGCTCCAGGAGTCCAATCAGTGAGAGCGAGGAGGTATATGAGCAAGAGATATCGAGACCATGGTTGGAAAAAGCACAGGGACAAAAAGCCAAACTAGTGGAATCACATGAACTGTGAACCAATAGCTGAGGAGTCACCATGGAACTGGACCAGGCCTCTGGATAAGTGAGACAGTTGATTAGCTTGAACTATTTAGGAGGCCCCCAGGCAGTGGAACCGGGACCTGTCCTTGGTGCATGAGCTGGCTTTTTGGAACCTAGGGCCTATGCTGCTGAGATACTTTGCTCAGCCTTGGTATAGGGAGGAGGGGACTGGACCTGCCTCAACTGAACCTACTAGGCTGGACTGACTCCTCAAGGGAGACTTCGCCCTGGAGGAAGTGGGAATTGGGGGTGGATTGGGTGGGAAAGCTGGGGGGTGGTAGGAGGGAGGACAGGGGAATCCGTGGCTGATATGTAAAATTAAATTAATTATAAAATAAAAATATTTAAAAAAGATGAAGAACTGAAAATGACCTTGAATTAGTCTCCTATACAGCCTATCACTCATATATAATTCTGTATAAGTGTTTAGTACAAAAGACCCTTTCACTGTTAAGCAATCATTTAGGGGCTATATTTTACAGGTCCCAGGTAGATCAAAAGATTCCTCCAGGAAAATTAAGTATTTTTAGCCTTTGTATGCACAAATATTTTCTGTATTTAATGCAAAGTTGAACATATCCTTGAACTGTCTTTATACCTTCATTCATGAGAAAAAAAGAGTAAAAGGAGAAAAGAAATAATACATCTGATAAGTTGGGTATAGGTGATCTTAACACTATATTTGAACATCACAAAATGTGTGACTATAGTCCAATAAAAGTCCATACTGCAAACCTATAAATTTAGGGGCAAACTTGTATTTTTTTGTAGCAATTCACAAGGGATTCTCATATCAATTAGGTGAAGAGTCTTAGACTCTCAACACCACACACTAAAGAAATACACCTTATTTTCCTAAATCAATTTGAAATCCCAAAAATACTAATATTAGTTTAAATTTTTTAAAGCAGTGATGCCAGACTACTTGTGCCGATTATAGGGGCTTTCTAAAGCAGAAGTATTTGTGTGAGAAACTGAATGGTTTTAACACAAGGGCAGAAAATGATTTGGTGTTGAGGTGGTGTCACGGCCTATCTTTGTTATAGTAGCTGCATAAAGATCTTCAAAGTAAAATTATCTTCAAATACTACATTTTCAAGGAAATTCATCCACTTGATAAAGCAATTTGCCATTACAATACTATCAAGCTTATCATTTCCAAAGAATGAAAGGTATTTTTATGCGTGTAATAAAGTAAGTAAAGACAGGGTTAATGAGAAAGAATTTATGATCTTCTCGTCGACGGTGTTCTGTATAACGTGAGGGTGCTGTTGTTGATGGGGTGGTTCGAAGTATTATGGAGTCTACTCTATGAATAGAAACAATTTAAAAGTGAAAAGTAATTACTAATCAGGTAGTGAAAATCGAATGTCCTACCTCTGATGACAGAGAACTTTCTTGGGCCAAAAACCATGGACATTCTAGCAAGGTGTTCAATGTTTCACAAATTTTCTCTCTAGGACTTTACTTTGGTTAAGTAACTTAAACTAAGAAGCAGCATGTTATTGTGGAAATAACTCATTCTACAGATTCGGATCTGATTGTATTGGCTTTTATAAAACACCAAATTCTCTTTTCCTGGTATTGCCCTATTTGCAGATTAGAAATAATTAAACTCAATTTAAGTA
Organism: Peromyscus leucopus; assembly: GCF_004664715.2. Taxonomy (NCBI): domain Eukaryota; kingdom Metazoa; phylum Chordata; class Mammalia; order Rodentia; family Cricetidae; genus Peromyscus; species Peromyscus leucopus. The sequence goes on along the minus strand of NC_051069.1, from coordinate 35,341,663 downwards.
AATTGTGAAACTGGTTAAATCAACCCAATTCACTGCCTCTCTCTCTCTAGGCATGCGCTCTGACTCAGAGGAGTTACACCTCTGCTTCCACCTTTTCTTCTTTGCTTGAAGAGTTCTCATTTTGAGGAAGCAGAGATGTTCTCTTGCCTTTAGCTATAATTAGAGAAGATCAATAGTGGTAGAAATTCCATCTTACATTGCGGGAAGGTTATGACAGAATGAGTAAAAATCTACTTAGGTGAGATTGTCCCACCGTCCTGTTGACCCATATTCTATTTGGGCTTAAAACTGCATTTTCCAGAATCACTTGTAGCTAGTACCCTAGAAGTAAATTAGATTCCATTGACTAAAGGAATTTGTGTGAAATTTGCTGGTAGGTGACCCATGCTCATTTGGCTGGCCACACACTAATGTGTGTGTGAGGAGCATTAACTGGGCTTAGTTGGTTATTAAAAAAAAGGAAAGGACATGAAAGTGGGAGGTAGCTATATCAAGGGTGATAGGAAGGAGAATAGGGTGGGGATGGGGGATGGACATGATCAATATACATTATATACATATATGAAAATATCAGAGAATAAAAATTTTAAATTGCTTACCATTGGCCTTATATGAGGAGAAAGATCACAATTATAAGAAAAGTGACCTTAAATTTGAGTAGTTACAAATAGAAACAATAGAAGAGAAGATGAGAATGAGGAACAAGAGATGAGGCATGTGCCCAGCCATGGAGAGAAGTGCTTGCTTCTTGTTCTCAGTTGAGTAGGCTTTCAGAGTACATTTTTTCCAAGTGTTTACAACCACTTACTATTACATGGAGAAAGATCAACATTTACATCAAAAGAGTTTTCTCCTCAGTGTTTTGTCCAAGGCAACCTTTACCTCCTTGTTCCTCAGGCTGTAGATCAAGGGGTTGAGCATGGGGATCACTGTGGTGTAGAACACAGAAGCCACATTCTCCTGGGCCAGGGAACTGGCTGTGGAAGGCTTTAAGTACATGAATGCAGTGGATCCATAGAACAAACCCACAGCGGCAAAGTGGGAGCTGCAGGTGCTGAAGGCTTTGGACCTGCCCTCGGTGGAGCTGATGCGAAGGATGCTGGACAGGATGAATGCATAGGAAATGAGTACAGTTAAGCTTGTGACAACAATGTCAAATCCAGCTAAAAAGAAGACAGCCATCTCCACATCATAGGTACTAGAGCAGGAGAGCTTCATGAGCGGGAGGATGTCACAGAAGTAGTGGCTGATGAGGTCCTCACAATAGTGTAGTTTTAACATAAGGCCAGTCTCTATTGTGGAGCCAATGAGTCCTATGGCATAGACAAAAGCTACCAGCAGGGAGCAGAGGGCAGGAGACATGATGATGTTGTAAAGCAAGGGGTGGCAGATGGCCACATAGCGGTCATAGGCCATCACAGTGAGCATGTAACACTCAGCAATGACGAATACAAGGAAGAAGTAGAGCTGTGACATGCACCCCCCATAGGAGATGAGGTTTCTTTGAGATACAAAGTTGATGAGCATTTTGGGGGTAATGACAGAGGAGTAGCAGAGATCCACAAGTGACAAGTTGCTGAGGAAGAAGTACATGGGTGTGTGAAGATGTGTGTTGAGTCCAATCAAGGTGATCATGCCCAGGTTTCCCACCATGGTGACCATGTAGATCCCCAGGAAGAGGAGAAAGAGAGGCAGCTGGAGCTCTGGCTTGTTAGTTAACCCCCTGAGGATGAACTCTGTCACCATGGAGTGATTTTCTGCAGCCATTGTGCCTAGATGGGAGTCCTGTGGGGTGAGAGAGAAGGAGCTTGTGAGGGGCAGTCCTTGCCCTGCTTGGAGCAGCTGGTTTTCTGCATTTAACACTTGATGAGTTGCCCTGGTTATGACTGATGCATCTTCTCCACATCCTGCTTCTTGCTGACAAAAGGACCAGTCTCTGGGGTTTTAGAGGTCTTGAAGCTTAGTACAAGGCAACATTCTCTATTTTTTTACCACTTTCCTGCCATATTTGATGGGTAGTTGCGTGTGTTATAGAGTCAACAAGTGCTTCCTAGCTAATTTGAATTATTATTATTTTTAGACTCCAGTATTGAAACACTTCACTATTTATCACTAATGTCAAATTAAGCATATTATAAATACACACACACACACACACACACACACACACACACACACATATATATATATATATATATATATATATATATATATATATATATGAAGTATGGGTTATTATTGATAGTTATGATACCCATTGAATTGAATCCTCATTTTTGAGGTATCCTTTTTCTCTTATTTCTTTTTTTTTTTTTAGTTAGGTATTCCTATGTAGTCCAGGTTATCCTTGAATTTGTGATGTCTGCTTCTCTTCTTCCTGCTTGTTGGCATTATAGGCATGTGCTGTTCTACCCAAATCCCAGTATGGCCATTGTTTCTGACATAATTATTAGTTATTGACACCTAATATCAGTTCTGTAAAAAGGAATTTTGTGTGTAGTATGTGTGACATATTTTTTTTGTGTGTGTGTGTATGTGTGCACATGTGGAGGCCAGTAAAGAGCATTGGTTGTTTTTCTCTTTCTCATTTAACCCAAGTTTTTGATACAGTGTCCCTAACCGAACCTAAAGTTCAGGTTTTGGCCAGACAGCCTGTGAGGTCCTGTGATCCCTTTGTCTCTACACTCAGCATTGGGCTTACAGATATGTGTACCTATGCTTGGCTTTTATGTGGATATTATGGATTCAAACTCAGGCTCACTTGCTTGCCCAATAAATGCTCAGTTAGCCTTGTAACTGTTAAAGGTGCTGAGTGTGGGAAAATGTGGGTTTAGAAAAGAATTTATATTTTTCTTTCAATAGTGAGAAGGCTCTGCTGCTGGAGCAGTTGTATTTCAAGAGTGAGTTATATGCTGTGCCTGACCCAAGATTCACTAATATTTGCTGGCTCACCTCTGCTTTCTCCTTGTCATGAGCCTCTCCTCTCTCCCTCCACTTTAAGCCTACTAATTATCACGGCTCTATGCCAAGAAACGCATGCTGTTAGCATGTGCATCCAAAGGAAAACGACTAATGCTATGATTAGTAGTTATTGTTCAATAACATGAAATTCTAAGTGTTCAGTAAGTTACTCATGATATACTAGTCAGATGCAGAGTGGTCCTATAATTGACGCTAAAATGCTTTGTCTCTACTAAACTTTTGGTACAGATTTTCTGTGAGGTCATTTTGTTGTTACTTGGTAAAATAAATTAAATTTTGATTACATATTTTCTTTACAGTGTACACACAGTACACATACATCATAGTAAGTCAGAAATATAACTAAGCAAAAAACATAATAAACTTGAAATTTTTCTGCTACCTGGAGGCTAACACCGCACTGCCATACTTAGGCTGGTAGTAACATTTTGTCACCTAAGTTTTATGTAGCTTTTAAAAACAATGGTTTAAATGTGTTACTATAGTAATAACTGGCATCCACTGTACTTTTAAAAAATGTGTGTGTGTGTGTGTATGCACCTTGCAGGATTTGCTTCTCTTCCTCTACCATGCAGGTTCCAGGGATCAAACTCCAGCTGTCAGGTTTGGCCTTATCTACAGAGTCAGGTGACTTTATTTTTCTTGATTATAAGAGAATCTTTAAAATCCATGGGATCTGCTTTGAGTATCAGAACATCTGCATTACATTGTAAGGTTTAAATTATGAATTAGTGATAGAAAGGTGCTTAACTAAAGTTAAATAGTGATGTATCAGAGATGGGTGTAATTTTGAATATCCTTTTTACTTATCACAGAATAATTTTTACCTAGATGACAAATAATTAAACACATTACAAATCTCCCTTTATCCAATCTCTAATAAATATGATAAGAAACATTCAGTAACCATTAGCATAGATCAAAATGCAAGTCTGAACAGAGTGAATATTACTTACCCAGGGCAGTGTCGATGGGAATACTACCTTGTAGAATGAGCTCAAGTGGCCTTTTTTCCCCACTTATGTTATCTTCTTCTTCAGCTTTTTATTCTTCCTTGGCTTCCCTCCCCAACCCCCACAGATTCTTGAGACAAGATGTCAGTCTGCAGCCCCAGCTGACCTTCAGCTTGCAGATCTTCCTGTCTTAGCTGGCCAAGTACTGAAAGTGCAGGTGCCTGTGTGAGCTACCAGTTCCAGCTTCAGCCTTCTAGTAAGATAAAAAGCCAGCTAGAACCACACGTCTCTCCTAAGTTACTACGGGTCCTAACTATTATCAGGCTTTCAGAGGATCAAGATTGTTCCGGAAGTGAGAACAAGACACAGAGAACAAAGCATTTAAAACTGAAGGCCAATATATGCTCATAAAATGCCTGAACTATGAACAAGAGCCCTCAAGAGAAAAAGAATTTCTCATACAGGTTTTAGGCACGCAACTGAATATCTGTGTTGAAAGGAAGGGAGACAGTGTCTTCTAGACACTGGTTTCAACACTCAGTAAATTCTAGAAGAACACAGGTGTATATCCATTGTGAAATTTACACAAAGGGCCCAGTCAATCATGAAACAAAGGATTGCCATTTGGAAAGGTGATATGGTGTGACTGAGAGCTGGGAGTTTTGCTTACATATATGTATGTGTACCATCTCCTGGGATGTAGTCACTCTGGAGACCATGTTTGTCCCTAAACTAACAATTAGTTCTTCTTTTCTCTTGTTCGGTGAATCATGTCTTATTTCCCAGGTGTGTTCATTTTTCTTTTTTTTCTGTAGAGTCATCTTAAGGTTTCAGAAACTTAGAATATAATGGGAGAATGAACAATTTAGTACCAATAGCCCTGTTACCACCACCACTACCACCACCATCCACCACCACCACCACCCTTACCACCACCCTCACCACCCTTACCACCACCACCACTACTACCCTCACCAAAATCCTCACCACCACCACCACCACCACCACCCTCACCTCCACCCTCACCACCCTCACCACCTCCACCCTCACCATCACCCTCACCACCACCACCCTCACCTCCACCCTCACCATCACCACCACCACCTCCACCCTCACCACCCTCACCACCTCCACCCTCACCATCACCCTCACCACCACCACCCTCACCACTACCACCACCACCACCACCACCACCACCACCCTCACCTCCACCCTCACCACCACCACCACTATCCTCACCAAAATCCTCACCACCACCCTCACCACCCCCTCATCATCATCACCGTTGTGACCACCATCATAACCTTCACTCCCACTGCCATCGTCATTATCATCATCCTCATCTCCATAGGCACCCCAGTAACTATCAGCAACATCATTCTCAGTGCCATGATGATTAACATTCATTGTTAGTAATTTATCATGATGCATCACGATCTAGCCTTGAAATGTTAGTTTTAAAGAGTTTTGTTGGAAAGAATTCTGCCAAGCGAGGCAACTCAGGCCTAGAAAGACAAATGATGCACATTATCTCTCAAATTCGACTCGTGGCTTCTCTGTTTTGCAGGTTTAACTTGGAGCACAAGTAGAAGCCTGCTGCTAAAGTTCCTTCCTGGGGGAGAGTGACATCTTTTAAAACAACCGTACTCAGTCAGAATATTGACGTCTGTATAGCCTGTTAATTTTATTCAGAGTTCTCCAGTTTTACCCACACTCATTTTGGTGGTGATTTCTGTGCTATCTATTCAACAGAATAGGTTCTTGTATCTACTATCACAGTTGAGATAAAAACATACAATATATTTTTCTAATTTACAATGATTTGGTTTCCTAGTATCCTTCTCAGGTGGCTATTTTTCTTTTGTATCCTTATGAGTTCACTAGTGTGAACACATTGAATGGCATTCAGTCCAATACAATTATTATGCTTTTGTTATCTAAGTTTTATTTTTATATTTTATTTTCATTATTTTAAATTGTGTATGTGTCTTTTTTGGTATGTTCATGTGAGCAGAGATATTTTTGGAGGCAAAGGCAACAGATTATCCCTTGGAGCTTGAGTTACAGGTGGTTGTATGCTGAGAACCAAACTCAGGTGCTCTGCAAGAGCAGGGCACGCTCTTAACCAGCCAGCCATTCTCCAGGCATTAAAGTCTTCTAGATTTGGTTTCTGGACTTCTCAATTTGTCTCTGAACTTAATTATAGTAATCTCTAATACCTTCTTTGCCATATGGTATGGCAAAATGTTGTGATTTATCACACTCTTTTCATTCTTCAGAGCTGAGTCATTCATTTCTCCAAGAAACTTGATTCTTTCAGTGGGCAAATGACACTTCAGGAATGTAAACCTGGTGCCAGAGGCTCACTGCTTCTGGAACATCACTGCTTCTGGGTCTTTTCTGACAGTTAAGAAATCAAAGGGTCTCTTGTTTCCCTCTGTCTGCTCTCTGCACTTTCCCCTTGTATCCTTCTTAAAAATAAGTCCACTAAGTTTACTAGAAAGTTCTTATTGTTTTTTCTGGGACAGTTTTCTTAAGTGTAGTGTAACCTTGTGTCCCCTAATCACATTAAAGATAACGCCAGAGGCACCAAAAATGTGTCAGCGTCTTTTTAAAGAAAGAAAACAAAGTACTTCCCTTTGGATTAATTTGACTGGCAGCAAGTCCAAGTCTGAGCTCCCTACTTATCTCTCTGTGTCTTCTGTCTGTCTGTAGTTTGTGGTTTCTGGCTTGTCTGTTGTGAATTTGTCTGAATCATTCACATTGCCTGTGTCTGTGTCTTGTTTATGCCCACCTGAGGTCTAATTGACCCTAACACAGGCCTTTACTCTGTCTTTGTTGAACAGCACAGAGAGCATCACATGGGGAAGGGATGAAGGGTACTTTACAAAAATATATAAGAGTTTTACAAGAGAGTAAGTTATTTACACCAATTGACTCAATATGTATTGCAAACATATTCTTAGCAAGAATATTCATACCTAAAATTACTTATACTTACAACACATGAAGAAATCTTTTAGAAGTCCCTAATTTAAAAAACCAAACAACTCAATCAAAACCAAGCCATATTTAATAATAGTTATTCTAAACAGGAAAATACCAAATGCAGAGAATTTGGTATCCAATCAGAGGAAATAAAATCAGAACCATATCCATAGAGTGTGTTCTTTCCATGATAATATATCACCTCATAAATTTTTGTTTTTGCTTTTGCTTTTGTTTTTCAAGACAAGGTTTCACTGTGTAGCTTTGGCTGTCATGGAACTCAGTATGTAGCCCAGGCTGGCCTTGAACTCACAGAGATCTGCCTGCCTCTGCCTCCTGAATGCTGGGATTAAAGGTGTGTGCCACCACCGCCTGGCTTGCCTCATAATTTTAGCTAGTTATCAGAATAAAGTTTTGGAGAGAAGACTTTGTAAAGTTGTGGAACACTTTATCCAGGAAGGTCTTTGTAAACTATATCTAGTTCCTTTAATCATCTTGTTCTTTGGTTAACAATGACTTTTTCTCTCTCTCTTTCTGCTTAATCTCTTCTTTATTTCAACCCATTGTACAATCTTGATTTATATTTTGGTTTTGGGAATTATAGATTTCATAGTACAGAAATGGCAGATTTTGGTTTATGAAATAGCACACATCTCTGCAATGTAGTACTTTAAGATAAGAATTTGATTTTGAAAATCTTTGTGGAGCTGCCTATAGCACAGATGAGCTAGGAGACAGCTGCACCTACACGTTTCTTTCCGCTACTTTTGTGATGCATTTCTATTTAATTTCCTCCCCAAATACAATGACTTTGTTAATATTCTATAATTGGTACGAATGATCTGACATCATTGTTAGAAAATCTCAAGACGTCTGTGTAAGAGTTATGTTGTAGATGTATCTCTTGGGGTTGGGCTTCCCACAGTTGTGATCCATTGATCTCTGTATTGTTTCCAGTTATGGCTTTCTGTAACAGCCTCCATTTGCTGTAACGATAAGCTTCTTGATGAGAGTAAGAGCTATACTTATGTGTAGGTAGGAGAATGAGCTTTAGAATGTATTAGGAATTGTACTGGCCTAGGAAAGTGGTGGTAGTAGGCTCTTCTCTAAGACCCATGACCTCAGTAGCCCTAAGTAGCTTCTTCTACTTTGATTATTATATTAACCTATATCAACATTATAGTAACATTAACATATATATTGATCAAAGTAGAAGAGGCTGCCAATCTGAGAGGGAGTGGGGGGGTAACATAGGAAGGGTGAGAGAAAGAGAGCATAAGAGGGGTTGGAGGGAGGAAAAGGAAGGGGAAGTAATATAATCATATTTTAATTAAAACATATTAAAACGAGAAAGAAAAAGAGGCCATGAATTTGAGAGGGACCTGGGTAGAAGGGAAGAGACACAGGAAGAGTTAAAGGAGGGTAGGGAGGAGGTAAATGTAAATACAGCACACATATGTGAAATTTAAAAATTCTAACATTTTAAATACCTAAAATTTATTTAGGGAAACTGGTTTTATTTCTTTAGTGTATGGTGTATAGGAGTGGGGAAATGCTAAGACTCTTCATCAGTTATCTACAGGAGCCACTGATGATTTACTTCAGAAAGTACATGAGCATCTGTTTTGTAGCTATTTTCTCTGAATCGAAGCATTCCCTACTTGAAGAAGCCTCATTAAGAATGAGGAAATAAAGAGCCCAAAGCCCCAAACAAAAACTCACATGGTTCAGAAAACTCTTAAAACTTAATAATATCTACAAAGTCCCTCCCAAGAGTTTACCAACAGTAAAAGTTGCTGAAGAAAAAGGACTTTGTAACCTGAAAACACTGAATTTCAGGGATACAGCTTTTGTGCATCATCATCCATGCTTGGAGTAGAGGATTTTGTGATTCAGCTATCTTAGAGTTAGACAGGAGGTTATAAGTACCCTATTGAATTTACTGGCTCACTAACCTCGACTCTCTCTCTCTCTCTCTCTCTCTCTCTCTCTCTCTCTCTCTCTCTCTCTCTCTGTCTATCTATTGTTGTGGAGTATTAAGATGTGTTGCATTCATTTATACTGTGTAATGTTTGTTTAATGATGCAAAGATATATTGCATTCTTTTATGTTGCATTTGTTTAACTCCATAAAGCTGTATTACTTTGCCTGCCTAAAACATTTGACTAGTCCATTAAAGAGCTGGACTTAATGGTCAATAGCTAGGCAGGAGAGAGAAATAGGCAGGGCTGGCAGGCAGAGAGAATAAATGGGAGGAGAAATCTAGGCTAGAAAAGAGGAAAGAGAGAGGAACAAGAAAAGGAGAAGGAGAGGAGGACACCAGGGGCCAGTCACCCAGCCACCCAGCCACCCAGCCAGCCACAGAATAAGAAGGAAAGAAAGATATATAGAACATAGAAAGATAAAAAGCCCGGAGGCAAAGCATAATTAAAGAGAAATGGGATAATTTGTTAGAAAAGCTGGCTAGAAACAAACTAAGCTAAGTCTGGGGATTCATAAGTAAGAATAAGTCTCTGTGTATTTATTTGGGAGCTGGGTGACAGGCTCCCATAGAGCTAAAGAAAAAAACAAACAAACAAAAAAATCCAACTACTATCTATTATCATCTATCTATCAAGACAGTGTCTCACATATACTAGGCTGCCACAGACCTTTCTCTGTTGCCAAGGATGAACTTCTGATTCTTCAACTTTTACCTTCTCAGTGCTGGGATCACAGACATGTACCATCATATCCAGTTTATTTGGTGCTGGGACTCTAATCCAGGGCTTTGTATTTAACAGACAAGCAGTTTTCCAAAATTTTGAAGAATGAGTGAATAGTAAAGGAATGATGTAATTCAAGATCATACCCAGTCTTTCCTCTTGGCAGCTCTACGATATAGTTATCCTTTCACCTTTGAAATGTTCTCCTCCTCTGGTACCTGCAAAACTTATTTTATTCCACAATTATTTGCTAAATTGGGGATTTGTTGAGGCTATGTGCAGCACTGAAAAATACCTTTAAGATTCCTATAGTTATTCCTGTTCTTCACCTGGGGGTATTGGATCATTGTTAAGCATGCTACTAAACTTAATATTTTGTTTTGCTTCTGAAAGGCACTTTTAGATGTTGCGTCTATCTTTTAAATGCTTCTGTCGATCAATTTCCCTTCCTGTGTGCTTTTAGGATGCCCTCAACCCTTGAATTTCAATTGTTGCCTCTTTAAAGCCATGTGTTTAGAGCAAATTATTATTTCTCTGCTTTCTGCATTATCTTTGTGTTGATAATTCTCCAATATGCATCTCCTTCTTCTCTACCATGGTCTGACCTTACATTGTCACCTTCTTTCTGATCTTTGCCTTTAAGATGTTATAGTAGCAGCCGGGTGGTGGTGGCACACGCCTTTAATCCCAGCACTTGAGAGGCAGAGGCAGGCGATCTCTGTGAGTTCGAGGCCAACCTGGACTACAGAGTGAGTTCCAGGAAAGGCGCAAAGCTACACAGAGAAACTGTCTCAAAAAACAAAAAAAACCAAAAAACCACCACCAACAAAAAGATGTTATAGTAGCACTTTATGGTCTTATCCAAAATGTTGCTAATTGCTTTCTTCAGTCTTATTTCTCATTTATGTCATATTACTGCTTTTCTGGGCCTCAAACCTTAGTCAAATTTGATTTGGGCTTTTCTTATCAATCTCTATTTTACCACTGGGACATCAATACATATCAACTGTTCCATTACTGTGTCTCCTGCACCATTCACCTTTTTCTGTATTTATTGCTGTGGAAAGTCTTCTGGTTGTTCTCCCTGTCTGCCCTTTCCTCCCTATCAGCCTGTTCTGACATTACCATCTATATAAAACATCACTGCTATTAAGAAAGACAGATCTGAGTGCTAATATTATTTAATCAATTCTTTTTGCCTTATAAGTGCTATAATCAGCACCATTTCTTCACCCTTTGAAATATGATTATTATTAGTTTTAAGATTAGAGATTGAAGTTCAGAGAGAGGTTGAACACCTACTAAGGTCACATATTTAGTAACAGACAAAGCCAAGGCTTATACTGAAGTTAGTTCACAGTTTGAATGCTGAGGGACATCATAATTTGTGATTTACCATTACTACTGATAATTTTATTAGCATGACAGTCATAAACTTGAATGTTCCAGGCAAGTTGACAAGTGGTCACCTTACTGATACTATATATATATATATAAACTAACACAGCAACATTAGGCTTCATTATGACATTTTCAAATTTGTTTTTGCTGTCTCTCTTCCCATACCAAATGCTTCTCCATTTCCCTTTCTCCACTTATACACGTCATTTCCATGTTGTTGCATGGATTCTATTAATTTCTACCACGTCAAGACCTCATTTCCCCTCTCATGGTTCCCTTCCTGGTTTCATGACTTATACCCACAGCTGTACCTACACACAGATGACACAGACACACACAGAGAGACACGTGCACACCCCAACAGAACATTAAAGCTAAAATTTGCATACAAAAGATAATGTGCAGATAATACAAGTTTAGGTGACTTTACATAACATGATAATTTCCAAATTTATGTATTCTTCTTCAAATTTTACTTTTTTTTATGACTGAATACAACTACATTGTCTTTGTACCACACTTTCATTACCTATTGATGGATGTGCATGCAGATTCTAGTATTTTCTTGCTGTTGTAAATAGAACATCAGTAAACATGGATATGCAAGTACTTTTGCAGTAGAATGTAGAGCCCTTTAGGCATATGTCTTGTTCGGTGTTTTATTGCTGTGAAGAGACACCATGACCATGACATCTCTTATAAAAGAAAGCATCTAATGGGGTTTGCATACAGTTTCAGAGGTTTAGCCCATTATCCTCATGGCGGGGAGCATGGCAGCACACAGGCAGACATGGTAGCTGTAAGTTCTACATCCAGATCCAAAGGCAGCAGAAAGAGAAAGAGGTCTTGGGCCTTTGAAAACTCAAAGCCTACTTCCAGTGACACATTTCCTCCAACAAAGCCATGCCTCCTAACTGTCTCAAACAGTGCTACTCCCTGGTGACCAATCATTCTAGTCTGTGAGCCTATGGGGTCATTCTTACTCAAATCACTGCAGCGCATGCCCAGGAGTGGCATATCTGGGCCATATGGTAGTTTTATTTTTAAGTTTTGGAGGTCTCCACACTAATTTCCATAGTGGGCACTGCTGGGGATATCTTTCTGTATGCTGTGAGTATTGCTCTGATTGATTGATAAATAAAATGCTGATTGGCTGGTAGCTAGGCAGGAAGTATAGTATAGGCAGGATAAGGAGAAAGGAGAATTATGGGAAGAGGAAGGCTGAGTCAGCAGATGCTGCCAGCCACTGCTGCCATGAGAAGCAAGATGTAAAGTACCAGTAAGCCACAAGCCATGTAGTAACTTATAGATTAATAGAAATGGTTTAATTTAAGATATAAGAACTAGATAAAAGAAGCCTGCCACAGCAATACAGTTTATAAGTAATATAAGTGTCTGTGTGAGACACTGAGAGAAACAATCAATCAATGGGACCTCTTGAAACTGAGAAGCTTTTGTAGAGCAAAGGATATGGTCAACAAGGCAAAGCGACAGCCTACAGAATGGGAAAAGATCTTCACCAACCCCACATCTGACAGAGGACTGATATCCAGAATCTATAAGGAACTCAAGAAATTAGACATCAAAATGACAAACAGTCCAATTGAGAAATGGGCTTTAGAACTAAACAGAGAATTCTCAACAGAGGAAACTCAAATGGCTGAAAGACATTTAAGGAATTGCTCAACATCCCTAATCATCAGGGAAATGCAAATCAAAACAACTCTGAGATGCCACCTTACGCCTGTCAGAATGGCTAAAATCAAAAACACTGAAGACACTTTATGCTGGAGAGGATGTGGAACTAGGGGAACTTTCCTCCACTGCTGGTGCGAATGCAAGCTTGTACAACCACCTTGGAAATCAATATGTCACTTTCTTAAAAAATTGGGAATCGATCTCCCCCAAGATCCAGCTATGCCACTCTTGGGCATATACCCAGGAAATGCTCAATCATACCACAAGAGCACTTGCTCAGCTATATTTATATCAGCATTGTTTGTAATAGGCAAAACCTGGAAACAACCTAGATACCCTTCAACTGAAGAATGGATAAATAAATTGTGGCACATATACACAATGGAATACTACTCAGCAGAGAAAAACAATGACATCATGAGGTTTGCAGGGAAATGGATGGATCTAGAAAAAAAATCATCCTGAGTGAGGTAACCCAGACTCAGAAAGACAAATATGGTATGTACTCACTCATAGAAGGCTACTAGATGTGGAACAAGGATGACTGGACTGCTACTCACATCACCAGTGAGGTTACCTGGAAAACGGGACCCCAAGAAAGACACGGAGATCACCCAATGACGGAGAAGTGGATGAGATCTACATGAAAAGCCTGGACATGAGTGGGAGCAATGAAGGGTGAGGGTTGAGGGAAAGAGAGCGGGAGATCCCAGCTGGATCAAGAAAAGAGAGGTAGAACAAGGAATAGGAGACCATGGTAAATGAAGACCACATTAGAAAAGGAAGAAACAAAGTGCTAAAGAGGCCCACAGAAATCCACAAAGATACCCCCACAAAAGACTGCTGGCAATGGCCGACAGACAGCCGGGACTGACCTACTCTGTTGATGGGATGGCCAAACACCCTAATAGTTGTGCCAGAAACCCCATCCAAGGATTGAGGAATCTGGATGCAGACATCCACGGCTAGGCCCCAGGTGGAGCACTGGGAGTCTAATTAGCGAGAAAGAGGAGGGTTTATATGAGCGAGAATTGTTGAAACCAAGGTTGGATAAAGCACAGGGAAAAATAGCCAAACGAATGGAAACACATGAACTATGAACCAAAGGTTGAGGGGCCCCCAACTGGATCAGGCCCTCTGAATAGGTGAGACAGTTGATTGGCTTGATCTGTTTGGGAGGCATCTAGGCAGTGGTACCAGGTCCTGGGCTCATTGCATGAGTTGGCTGTTTGAAACCTGGGACTTATGCAGGGACACTTGGCTCAGTCTGGGAGGAGGGGACTGGACCTGCCTGGACTGAGTCTATCAGGTTGATCTCAGTCCTCGGTGGAGACCTTGATCTGGAGGAGGTGGGAATGGGGGTGGGCTGGGGGGAAGGGGAGGGGGGCAGGAAGGGAGAGAAGAAGGGAATCTGTGGCTGTTATGTGGAACTGAATAGTATTGTAAAATAAAATAAAAAAAAAATTAAAAAAAAGTGTCTGTGTGTTTACTTGAGTCTGAGCAGCTGCAGGCCCAAGCAGGACTGGAGAAAACTCCAGATACAGGGCATATCAGTTTACATCCACCAGCACTGAACAGAGCTATTTCTTCCCTTTCCTCCTCATCACTATTTATTGTCTTTTGTTTTCTTGATGGTAGCCATTCTGCCTAGGGCAAGGTGGAATCCCAGAATAGTTTTATTTGAATTTCCCTGATGGATAAGGATGTTGAAAGCCTTTACAGTTTTTAAAAAAGTAGACCTCTTCCCTCCACATATTGGCTGTGCTAGACAGGTGTGTGCATGCATGTGTGTGTGTTTGTGTACATGCACACAACAAATAAATGTGTTATAATGTATTCATTGACTGTATTTCATTTTTTTTGAGAACTATTTATTCAATTTACTGACACCTTTACTAATTGGAAGTTTCAATTTTCTCTGTATTTAATTTTACAGTTCTTTGTATATCCTATAAATTAACATCCAGCTATCTTAGCATCCTTGAACTCTGGCCTTTACTTCTCTAATAGGCACTCCTGCCATTTGCTTGGGATATATACTTTATTATGCTCGGTTTCTACTACAGAAAAGCTGGGGTGGGTACAGTAGTGGCCATAATTTGATTATTCTTATATCATCTGCTGTTCACAGTTTGTAAATAGTTGCTTTGTGTTTTGTTGTTGTTCTTACATTGCTTGTGTTTGGAGAAGGTACTATAATAGCTATTCTATCACGAGTAATCTGATGTCTGAGGTGTAAAATATGCTGTACATTTTTATGACTTTTACCTTGTATTCCAGTCAAACCAGAGGTCATATGGGTTCATGGAGAAGGAGAGATCAGAAACGGAGAGACTTAAGTAGATCTGTCACTTCAAGAGATCATCTTCCCTTCTAGGAACTGAACAGTGTCTTCATGAGGTGAGAATAGCTGTGAACTGTGTGAATCCCTAAGTTGCTGGTACTGAAAATACTTAGAAATATTGGAAAGATACTGTGGCCACACTCCTACCCGGAGATTCTGATTGTCGGCCCAGACTTTCTTTCTCACTCTAGGCATTTGTAGTGAGCAACCAGGATTGAAAAACAGAGGGAACGATAACCTCTCCAGAGGTTTAAGAAGACAGAGCACAGACAAAGGATGGTGAAGGCAGAGGTGGGAGGTTGGGTGTAGAAGACAAAAAAGACAAAGGCAAACCAAGGAGGCAGCTGGGACGTGCTCAAAGAGAGTGGAGAAAGGTAGAGACAGGGCATTTTGACACGCTAGTAACTTAGAGAGAGGCTGCTTTGGAGAGCAGTCCTGCTAGCCTGGGGATTTTGTTGTTGTTATTATCATCAATCTTACTTAAGTGAGATGGCAGGGAGAGGAATCAGAAGTCTCGTTGATTTCTGATTAATATTAATTAATATTAATTCCTGGAATGAATTGAAATTTGAATAAACCTTTCAATATGCTGAAGTATAACAGCCCTGTAAAACTTTCTCAACTGTACTCACTTTTACTAAAATTATTGGACATTATTTGTCATTTTTTTGTTTGTTTTTTTGAGACAGGGTTTCTCTGTATAGCTTTGGAGCCTTTCCTGGAACTCACTTTGTAGCCCAGGCTGGCCTAGAACTCACAGAGATCTGCCTGCCTCTGCCTCCCGAGTGCTGGGATTAAAGGCATGTACCACCACCACTGCCTGGCTATTATTTGTCATTTTTAAAAGATACTGCCTTATGGGTTTCAGTGGGTCCCATAAGGAAGTTAATCTAATGGTTAGGATAAGGACTTTGAATTTGGCAGACTTGGATATGATTGTGGGCTTTGAAACGTGCTATCTCTCTTGCAGAGGCCCAGACCTCAGCAATGGAAGTAAGAGCTGTGATAAGGAATGAATAAATGATTTTTAAAAAATTTTATTTCTTTCAGTATTTTGAGATTATAATATTATCAAATCATTTCCCCCTTCCCTTTCCTCCCTGCAAACCCTTCCCTATACCTCTCCTTGCTCAAATTCATGTCCTCCTTTTCATTGATTTTTGTTATACACACACACATATATGTACATATATTCCTAAATACATAAGTACAAAAATTGATATGTTTTTGAGTTTTTGGATCTTGGCAGTCAGGATTTAGTGTAAGGACACAGTATTAATTACCTTACAGGGTATTTAAGAAGTAGCAATTCTTTTCACAATATTTTTTCCTTGAATACTATTGGGTAACTATTACCTGAGGCGGGGGAAAACAAATTGTCACTTCTACAGAAAACAAACATTTTTGCTTCCTTTGGGAAAGTAACTCTGAGGAAATGATCCTGAGGGAGACTCTGTCTTCATAATCAGGCCACTGAGATCTGCAAATAAAAATGACTGTTTATTCTCCTCTTACCCCAGGTCAGGACAGGAGCTGCCTCCTTCCAGGAAGCTAGAGGGGCTATTTGACAAATTAACAGTTGAAAGTCAAGAATTTCAGTACAAAGACAATTATAATATAAATCCAAGATTCTGAGCTTAGGAAAGGAGGTCTGGAGCTCCAAGCTGTTGTCTTCTGTCCACCAAGTCTATATCTTCCCCAGAACACTTCGGAGGAGGGACAGTAGGCAGAACATCTCTGCTGTAAGTAAAGTAAGGTACATGCCTGTGTGGTCCTGACCAGTCTTGAAACAGGTTATAAATGCAGACTGTGGGTAGGACTGCCAGAGCTCCCCTTCTGCCTGAAGTCTGGAGGGTTTGTGACTTTGGGTATTTCATAGTTGCACTTATCTAAGCTGTAAAATGAGGATAATAGTATGGTCACATATTCTTAGAGCTTCTCACAGTAACCCCTAAATAAGTATTAGTGTATAATGCTATTATTCACCCTTCATGCAGTTGAGCTAAGAGATTGTGAGAAACCTGATGCCACATTTTTATGAGGCAGACTGAGACACTGTCATAGGTCTGGTGGCATCTGCCTGTCAAGATTCATTCACCCAAGGGAAGAGGCTCATGTTTTAGCAACTTGTACAGAGATAGGAGAGGGGAGGATATAGCAAATTGATTGACTTCAGAGTCTAAAAGATACCCACTCTGTTTAATATCCCTCCTTGGACACCACCTTTACTCACTCATCCTGGAGAGGAAGTGTAGCCTTTTGCTGTTATCTGGTAGGTAGAGTCACTTGGCAGTTCATTTCTAGTGGAAATGGTAAAAACCTTCTGTTCTTTATCCCCCTCCTCTCTGGATCCCCTTTCAAAGACAAGGTAGATTTATGAAGGATAGTGATGGTGTTTCTGTATCTCCATTGGTTCGCTTCTCTGTCACACAGGCCTCCCTCCTGAGAAGAATGACTATCAAGAATTCCTCTGTGACTGAGTTCATCCTCGCAGGCCTGACAGACCAGCCAGGACTCCGCATGCCTCTCTTCTTCCTGTTCCTAGGATTCTACATGGTCACTATGGTGGGGAACCTGGGTTTGATCTCCCTGATAGGGCTGAACCCTCACTTGCACACCCCCATGTACTTCTTTCTCTTCAATCTCTCCTTAATAGATTCCTGTTACTCCTCCACCATCATTCCCAAAATGCTGATGAGTTTTGTTTCAAAGAAGAACATCATCTCACACTCAGGGTGTATGACCCAGCTCTTTTTCTTCTGTTTCTTTGTAGTCTCTGAGTCCTTCATTCTGTCAGCCATGGCATATGACCGTTATGTTGCCATCTGTAACCCTCTGATGTACACAGTCACCATGTCTCCCCAGGTGTATTTCCTTCTTCTATTGGGTGTGTATGTGATGGGCTTCTCTGGAGGCATGGCCCACACAGGAAACATAATGAATCTGACCTTCTGTGCTGACAACCTTGTCAATCACTTCATGTGTGACATCCTTCCCCTTCTGGAGCTGTCCTGCAACAGCACCTTCACAAATGAGCTGGTAGTCTTCATTGTTGTGGCCTTTGATATCGGTGTGCCCATTGCTACCATCTTCATTTCTTATGCCCTCATCCTCTCCAGCATTCTCCGCATGCATTCCACAGAGGGCAGGTCCAAGGCCTTCAGCACCTGCAGCTCCCACATGATTGTGGTTTGCCTTTTCTTTGGTTCTGGGGCTTTCATGTACCTCAAGCCACCTTCCATTTTGCCCCTTGACCAAGGAAAAGTGTCTTCCCTGTTCTATACCATTGTGGTGCCCATGTTGAACCCTCTGATCTATAGCTTGAGAAATAAGGATGTCAAGGTTGCTCTGAGGAAAACTCTTGTCAGGAGAGTATTTTCTTAACAGAGAAGCAGTGTCTTAGCTGCAGTGGTGTTACTGGTCAATGAGCAGTATTCCCGTGGAAAGGGCTGTGTTTGGATAAAGAAGATACAAGTTGGCAATGAGGGGTTCAAGGTCTAGTTGTTTTTCTTCTTGTACAAGAAGAGACGTTTATGGCTCTAGGGAGTGAACCTAGGTATTCATGAATGCTGGGCAATTGCTCCACCACCCAGCTACATTCAGTCCAGAAACAGCATTTCAAATCATAGTTGAGCAAGATTTAAATACAGCTCTCTTTCTGACCCCCTTTTATGCCTTTAGTATTCCAATATTTCTTTTTTTTTTAAATGAGAAAATGTACTTTTTATTGAAAATGATCAAATATATTATTAGGTGTTATATTCTCTTTCAGTCATAAACTTTGTTTTTCTGTAACTTACAAACATTGAGGAAAATAGCAATATTCCATGGTGTTAGCATAGCTAGCATTCACAGCTTGTGTCCAACAAGCCAGGCTCTGTAATTCTTCCAATTGTTAATTTTATGCGATTATTTATAGTCACAGACCATTTATTCTTGAATGGGCCTTATAAATTATTTATCCTAGTCTCATTTAACTCATATTTAACAGATACTGGAGACTTAGAAATATATTGTAATGCAAGCATAACAAATAATTATCAAAAATTAACTCATATCCATAAAATTGAATTTATGTCTTTTTATGTTTTTTCTTTATGCTGTGTTTTCTTGTCACATTACTCCTTCATGATTTCCTTTTGTTAATAATAATTTTCAGATTAATTTATTTATTTAAGTTAAAATATAATTATGTCTTTTCCCCATTCTCCTTCCTCCCTCTGTCCCCTCTCATGCACCCATTTATTCTTTCAAATTCGTGACCAGTATTTCTTTTTTTTTAATTAAGGAATTTTAAAATTCATTTTACATACCAATCACAGATTCTCCCTCCTCCCACCCCTTCTGCCTTCCCTCTCCAACCCACCCCCATTCCCTCTTCCAACAAGGCAAGGTCTTGAGACATGACTCAGAGGTTAAGAGCACTGTTTGCTCTTCCAGAGGTTCTGAATTCAATTCCCAGCAACCACATGGTGGCTCACAACCATCTATAATGAGATCTCGTGCCCTCTCCTGGTGTGCAGGTGAACACTTTTTTTCTTTAATTATTACATATTATGAAGTACAAACAAATGTAAGTTGATTAGTCTGTATAATATGATCTTTAGGTATATGTTATATGATGTCAGGGTGATGCAGCCTGAGAGATCAGCTCTCAGGTCTGCACTCAGGGTTGCAAAGAGAATGCTTTCAGAGTAGCAGGACTTTAGGAGACTTTTTTTACCTGAGGGTCTGTAAGAATAAGTTTCTATCTATCTGAGGGAATAAGATTCACATATGTGTTTCAGTCATTTTCTTTATTTTTCTTCAGCTCCAATTTTCTAGCTCCTTTGCTTTACATGACTATATATGCATTTTACAACAAGCTGTTGGGTGTGAAATAGGTTACAAAGCTCCTTCTGAGGGTCATAATGCATTCCTTGAGTAAATGATAAGGAGAGGAGCCACTTACCATGGCAACGCTTAGGTGGGGACATGGTGCTTGGCACTTTCCCGGGCAATGGCTGCTGGTCTGTGTTATCAGCCAGACTATTAGCAAGTGAATAGTTGACATAGTATTTTAGGTTGTTTTGTGCTAATAACCTTGGTTCTACAATTAGACCTCTGGGAATTTGTCCTTGTGTAATTTCTGTGGAGGTTAAACTTATGAGGCCCTTGCAGAGGCGTTTAGTTTAGTTTGTAATTGCTCTAAGGTTATGAATCAGCTAATTGTACATAGCTTGTCTTAGACTGGGGACAAGTTGTTGTTTTCTTATGTCAGTCTGTGTAAAGAAATAAAACAGGCTTCTAAGTGTCTTATAGTCCTCATGGAACAATAGACCTAGTTATGAAGAATATTCTAGTATATTTCTAGTCATCAAAATTATACAGCTTAAAAAGAAGTCATCTTCCTGACCATTCACAGACATATATGCCCATAAAATAAGATGTAATCATGAGATTACATGTACATAGCACATGAAAATGTATGGTAATAGGGAGATTCCACTAGCTATTTTTGTACATGTGAAATTACAGAAGCAGCAGTGTTCAGTCTATGGTCTGTAAGTCTTGCTTGACAGGGTTCTTCCATCAGAGAATTATTCACCTGGTGGGTTGACATCTGAATTATCAATTGCCATCTGCTGTATTTATGTCATGGCCTGTGACATCAGTGTCAACTCCTTGGTAAGATTTCTTTTTAAAAACATGATAATACATTAAAATTTGATTCTACTTACAATAATGTAATGTAACTTCTTAAAAAAGCATTTTAGGGGCAGTGGTAGAGATGACTCACTGATTAAGAGCACTTAGTGCTCTTTTAGAGGATCTGCACACAGTTTTGAGCACCCAGGTTGGGTAGCAGCTGCCTGTAGCTCTAGCTCTAGAGGATCCAGCACCTTCTTCTGGCTTGCAAATGCATCTTACACACATCCCCCTTTCTCCCCCCCTCACACACACATTAAAAAATTTTAAAAATCAAGCAAATTTTCAATACTACATTTTAGATAGAAGAAGAAAATTTTCCTTGTTTTTTGACAAGTGACAATGGAAACATGACTGAATTATGTGTTTGTCATTGACTTAAGAGAGGTCATGTGTAGAACACAGTAACTTCAGTCTCATGCATTAGGATTCCCAGTGTCTTAATTGTTATAAAGTTGCTGAAAATAAAGTTATATAGATTAACTTTTTGGTGTGGACTTGAGTATTTAAGCTTTGACAGAGAAATCTGTGACTCAGGATAAACAACTGATTCAGAGATGTAAGAGAACAATGAATAATTTGGGGGGGGATGCAGTTATTAATCAAGACAACATAAAAAAGATGCTTATTAGAAGTACATACTAACCCAATTAGTGTCTTAGCTTTTCATTTTTAGCATTTTTATTAAACATTTTCAGTGCTATGGTAGGAAGACTTATGTGAGAATCCAAAGTACTAGATGGCTAGACATATGAATTAAAAAAACAATGAACATTAATGCAAAAATACTCAGTAAAATACTCACGAACTAAATCCAAGAACACATCAAAAAGATTGTCCACCATGATCAAGAGAGCTTCATCCAAGAGATTCAGGGATGGTTCAACATATGAAAATCTATCTATGTTATCCAACATATAAACTAACTGAAAGATAAAACCCATACAATCATCTCATTAGATACTGAAAAAGCCTTTGACAAAATCTAAAATCCCTTCATGATAAAAGTCTTGGAGAGATCAGGGATACAAGGAACATATCTAAATATAATAAAAGCAATATATAGTGAGGCAACAGCCAACATCAAATTAAATGGAGAGAAACTCAAAGCAATTCCACTAAAATTAGGAACAACACAAGCTGTCCACTTTCCATATCTATTCAATATAGTACTTGAAATTCTAGCTAGAGCAATAAGACAACAAAAGGAGACCAAAGGGGATACAAATTGGAAAAGAAGAAGTCAACACCTGGGACAGGTGGAAGAATTGGCTCTGTTGTCGTAAGAGTGAGGGAGCTGTTCCTGACCCCCACCAGCTGCAACACTCAGGAGAGCAAGCCCTACATCTCCCAAGGACAGCACAATGGAGCCAAGCCTGTTCACATAGGTGTGGGTGAACCAGCCCCCAAATTGTGAGCATGGGAGAGAAGTCCCCATTCCTCATCTGTCTTGTGGTGACCTGGGTAGGGTAATGCTGGGCCCCATCAATGTCTCAGGCAGGTGGGAGAGCAGACCCTGTGGTCATAAGAATGTGAGAGGCATCCCTGACCCCTACCAGCTGCAGCACTCAGGAGAGCAGACCCTGCACCTAGCCAGGGGAGCACAACAGAGCCAACTCTGTTAGTGCAGGTGTGTGAGCCAGCCCTGAAGTAGTTAAGCATGGGCGAGCTGTCCCCATTTCTCATTGGGTGGACCAACCCTACAACTGCCCAGGTCCAGACACAAGGTTATGACTTGGGCTGTCCCACCTCATCTATGATCTTCTAGAGCAGGTGAAGGAACCTGACCCACAGACCCAAAGCTGCAGGATCTCCACAACACAGGTCAACAACAGGATACCCAGGAAGAATCCTACTGAGGGCCCAGCATCAATAGCGTAGTAGAAACCAGAGGCCTAGAACCAGAAATATGACTCTTTGCAATGAATACTTGCAAGTAAAGATACATGGACAAAGGGGTTTATGGTGTGATTCACTGTGTCACACTGTAGCTTCAATAATGAGATTTATAATTTATTATTTTTCTTTTTCTTTTAAATTTTGTTTTATTGGGGAGGATACAGGGGCAGAGGGCAGATGTGAAGGGAAGTGGAAATGAATGGGATCAAGGTACATGATATAAAAGAATAAATAAATAAAAGGAAAAGTCAAAGTATTGGTGTTTGCAGATGACATAATAGTATATATAAATGACCCGAAAAATTCTACCTAGGAACTCCTATAGCTGATAAACACCTTTAATGAAGTTGCTGTATACAAGATTAACTAAAAAAAAAAACAAAAACAAAAACAGCCCCCCCCCCAAAAAACTGTACCCTTCTTATATGCACATGATAAAAGGGCTAAGAAAGAAATCAGGGAAACAATACTCTTCACAGTAGCCACAAACAATATGAAATATCTTGGAGTAACTCTAATCAAGCAAGTGAAAGTCCTTTATGACAAGAACTTCAAGTCTTTGAAGAAAGATTTTGGGGAAAATATCAGAAAATGGAAAGATCTCCCATGCACATGGATTGGTAGTATTAACATAGTAAAAATGGCCATCTTACCAAAAGCAATCTACAGATTCACTGCAATCCTCATCAAAATTCCAACACAAATCTTCACAGACTTTGAAGAACAATACTCAACTCCATATGGAAAAGCAATATATAAAATATATAAAAGTAATACATAGTGAGCTGACAACCAACATTAAATTAAATGGAGAGAAACTCAAAGCAATTCCGCTAAAATTAGAAATAATACAAGGCTGTCCACTGTGGCTGGAAGATTTCCTGTGTCCTAGCCTGCCAGCAGTGGGGACTAATTTCTCCCATTTGAGTTCCCCAAGTAAACACACAGAGGCTTATATTAATTAAAACTGCTTGGCCATTAGCTCCAGCTAACTACTGACTAGCTCTTGCACTTAAACTCAGTGCCCATTTCTGTTAATCTATATGTTGCCATATTTTCTGTGGATTTACCTGTGTGCCATTACATGCTGCTCTCTGGATGGTGGTCTAGTCTCCTGACACAGCTT
Organism: Peromyscus leucopus; assembly: GCF_004664715.2. NCBI lineage: Eukaryota > Metazoa > Chordata > Mammalia > Rodentia > Cricetidae > Peromyscus > Peromyscus leucopus. The sequence goes on along the minus strand of NC_051069.1, from coordinate 35,317,879 downwards.
TCCTCTTCCCAGAATTCTCCTTGTCTACTTCTCATGCCTATACTTCCTGCCTGGCTACTGGCCAATCAGCATTTTATTTATCACCCAATCAGAACAATACATATTCACAGCATACAGAGCATCCCACAGCACCCCACTCTCCAGGATAGCTAAAACTATCCTGAACAATAAAAGAACTGCTGAAGGTATCATCACCCCTGATGTCAAGCTCTACTATAGAACTATAGTAATAAAAACTGCATGGTATTGGCATAAAAGCAGACAGGTGGTGTAGCTAGAGTTTTCCGGCCTTGCCCACAGTCAGGACAAATCTTTGTCACCCACCAGTCCCACAGCCGCTCAGACCCAACCAAGTAAACACAGAGACTTATATTGCTTACAAACTGTATGGCCGTGGCAGGCTTCTTGCTAAGTGTTCTTATAGCTTAAATTAATCCATTTCCATAAATCTATACCTTGCCACATGACTGGTGGCTTACCGGCGACTTCACATGCTGCTGGTCATGGTGGCAGTGGCTGGCAGTGTCTCCCTGCCTCAGCCTTCCACTTCCCAGAATTCTCCTCTCTCCTTGTCCCACCTACTTCCTGCCTGGCCACTGGCCAATCAGTGTTTTATTTATTGACCAATCAGAGCAACAGATTTGACATACAGACCATCCCACAGCAAGGTGGATCAATAGAAGTGAACTGAAGACCCTGACATAAATCCACACACATACCAACACCTAATTTTCAACAAAGAAGTCAAAACTATACAATGGAGAAAAGAAAGCATCTTCAACAAATGGTGCTATATGACAAATATATAAAGAACTCAAGAGACTCGACATCAAAAACAACAAGAAGAACAGCAAAACAAACAACCAAACAAGCCAATTAAAAACTGGGGTACTGAACTAATTAGAGAATTCTCAACAGAAGAATCTCAAATGGCAGACAAACATTAAAAGAAATGTTCATCATTCTTAGCCATCAGGGAAATGCAAGTAAAAATAACTCTGTGATTCCATCTTACACCTGTTGGAATGGCTAAGATCAAAAACATAAATGACAGCTTACGCTTTTATTATGTTTCATGTTTCTGTAAAAGTATATAAACTGTAGTATATTCCTCATCTGATGTGAAGGATTAGGCAAATAGATATGGAACCAAAGGAACACTTTTCCATTGCTGGTGGGAATGCAAACCTGTATGGCCACTTTGGAAATTAATATAGCAATTTCTCAGAAAGTTTGAAATCAATCTACCTCAAGATCCAGCTATACCACTCCTGGATATAGACTCAAAGGATGCTCTACCATACCACAAGGACACTTGTTCAGCTATGTTCATAGCAGCTTTATTTGTAGTAGCCAGAAACTAGAAACAACCTAGATGCCCTCCAACCAAATAATGGATAAAGAAAATATGGTATATTTACACAATGGAATATTACTCAGCTTTTAAACACAATGACATCAGGAAATTTGAGAGCAAATAGATAGACCTAGAAAAAAATCATCGTGAGTGAGGTAATCCAGACTCAGAAAGGCAAACATGGTATGTACTCACTCATAAGTGGATATTAGGAGTAAAATAAAGGATAGCCATGCTATAATTCACAGACCCAGAGAGGGTAGGTATCAAAGAGGGCTCATGGGGATGCATGGATCTTACTGGGAAGAGGAAATAGAGGAGATCTCCTGGTTGGACTCTGGTGGATGAACATGGAAACTTGAGGGATCCTGTATTTAAGTGGGTGGAGGAGGACAGTGCTGAGAAAGATGACTGGAAATAGGGGCATTACAGAGTCGTGTAGGAGCTGATGTAAAGGAAACGTCTACAAGTCTACAAGGATGGCCCCACCGAAGACTTCTGGCAATAGTAGATGTATAGCCTGAACTCTCTGACCGTATTGGTGACTACTATGGCTGTCATCAGAGAGCCTTCATCCAGTGACTAATGGAGGCATATTTAGAGTCCCATGGCCAAACATTGGGCTGTGCTGGGGAGACCTGCTGAGGAAAGGGAAGAGGGATTGTAGGAAACAGGGGGCTGGGGAGCATGGCAGGAAAACACACAGGAAACACTAGCCTGGATCATGTGAACTCACAGAGTCTGAATCAACAACCAGGGAGCCTGCACAGAACTAACCCAGGCCCTCTGCATATATGAGACAGTTGTGTAGGTTGGTCTATTTGTGGGACTCCAAACAAAGGAAGCATGGACTGTCCCAGGTGCTTATTTTGGCTCTTGGGATCCTATTCTTCATGCTGGATTGCCTTGCCCAGTCTGAACATAGGGGAAGAAGCTTGGTCTTATGACAGCTTGATGATTATAATGGGAGGCCTGCCCCGTTCTGAGCAGTTAAAGCGAAGGAGTAGATTGGGGGGTGGCAGAGTAAAGGAGGCAGGGAGTGGAAAGAGAGGGTGCAGTCCAGATGTAATTAAATAAATAAATAATTTTAAAAATCAGTGAAGGAGCAGACTTTGGGTGTTTACTGTGTGAGCATAGATAATTTCTTCTTTTGTTGTTTTAACTTTGACACAATGGTTGCGCCTTAATATACTGCTATTTCAACCAACAATTGCAACTCCACAGTTACCAGCCTGCTTCTCTAGGCTGCAGTCTGGTAGAAATTCTGCTCCTGCATGCACTGGCCCTGTCACTGCTGGTAAAGGTAGCTTTAACCAAGTCTCTATCATTCTATTTATGAATAAGACTGGAGAGTCAAAGGCTGGGGTGAAAACCTGCAAGCTCAGAAAGGCTGAATAGCAACTAGTTAACCCTCTGTCTTTGCTAACATCCACAAAAGACTGGTGCTTCCGCTTTCCCAAACCATAAATAGCAGGGCCACTCCAAACACCATACTACTACTTCCTGTGTCTCTCTATCTCTCATGGATGCTCTCTGAGACTCTATGATCACTTTTTGTCAACTAGTTGCTAACGCAGCCTCCTGAACCAAAGTTAATTTTATTTAATTAACATAAATGCAAACTCAGGGTTTACAGTGTGATCAAATATCCCTCAACACCCAAAAGGATGTGCAAGTCTGAAGTATAGAACCCTGCTTCCCTTCTGTGTTTTCTCTCTTGATGGTAGGTTGTTACTTGTGTTGAACTGGAAATGTTTGTGTTTATACCTGTAGTATATTGATCCCGTTGATTTACATAAGGTTCTTTTTAATCCAAGTTCTCTTGTAGTTTTCATTATATGTCTCTATATTTTTGGCTGAATTATGTTATTGTGTGTGGTTGCCATTTGACTTATGTATGTACTGTATATATTACACATCTCCCATAAGCTTTTATTGCTTTAAACAATAAGTTATTTTTGAAGGATATTTAAAGTAAAGTATTTTATATATGACCACATATTTGAGTTTTTTCCTGCAGACTGACATTTTAATCTGGGAGGATTTTCTTCTCCCCATCTCACTTCTTGCAGTGCTTGGTGATAAGTTATTTCACCTTTCATTTGTTTGACAATTTCATTGTTTCATTTCTAGAGGTATTTTTACAAGATATAGGATGCGAGATTGACAATTGTTTCCTTTCAGAGTTTTAAAGTTGTCATTTAATTGTCTTCCCATTTCCACTTCTTTTATAATAAATGAGTTGAACTCTTTTTAGCTCCTTAGAAACCACTGAGCCTCTTGTCTCTGCCTGCTTCAAAGCTCTTTTCTTTTTAATCCAATTTTCAGCTGTTTGACTATGTTATGCATAATATACATAGTATGTTTTGTATCCACTTTAATTGTGTGTGTGTGTGTGTGTGTGTGTGTGTGTGTGTGTGTGTGTGTGGTTTTTATTTTGTTTCTGGTTCATCAAATTTATTAGATGGAAACTTTTCACTTAGTACTTAAAATTATTTTTTTTTTTACCTAACTTTAATTCACATTTTGGAATTGTGAGTACACATGTACTGGATTTGTTTAACATTGTCCTAAAGGCTTTGGTTACTATGGCCTTTTAGAATTAGTTTTCTCATCTGAAATTAATATAGATGATTTCTATTAATTCTGTCTTTGATTTAACTGATACTTTGTCTGGTATGAACTCAATGCACTGAATTCCTAACTTCCTATAAAAACTTTCAGCTTTGAAATTTTCATTTGGTATTTTGTTGTTTCTTATACTCTGTTGGAATGTACTACTTGTTATCTCATTTTCTCTTTTATGTAAATTAAAAATGTAATTCAAACGGTTATTTTAAGTCTTTACCTCTAATTCCAGGTCACACTGCTCTGCATTTGTCAAAAATATTTTTACTTTTGAATCCTTATTACTTTGTTGTATTTATAGTAAACTTCAACTTTCTGACATTGAAGATTTGGATACATTTCAGGACACAGGATCATCCCCTCCCCCATTATTACAATTGTTAATTGTCAGAAAGAATTGTTTCTAAAAGGCAAACATAGAATTCTGCAGGAGAAACAAACATTTCTGCTTCCGTAGGGAGTGAAACTCTGAGGAAATGGTCCTCAGGGAGCCTCTGTTTTCATAACCAGGCCACTGAGATCTGCAAACCAGAATGACACTCTTACTCTGTTATTCACAGGGCAGAAGCTGCCTTCTTCCTAGAAGCTGGAGGGTCATTGGATAAACAACAGTTGTAAGTCAAGGTTTTCAGTAGAGAGAAGATTACAAGATGAACCTGAGACTCTGAGCTTTGGCCTGGGATAAGAGAAGGTCTGGAGCTCCAAGCTGTTGTCCTCTACTCACTGGGTCTTTATCTCCTCCAGAACACTTCAGAGGAGAGACAGGAGGCAGAACATCCCTGCTGCAAGTAAAAGAAGGTACATGCCTGTGTGATCCTGACCAGCTGTGAAACACTGGTTTGGAAATGCACTCTGTATGGGACTGCTGGAGCTCCCCTTCTGCCTGAAGTCTGAAGGGTTTGTGACTTTGAGTACTCTGTGTCTCATTTGTAAAGTGAAGATTTCTGTATGGTGACATATTCTTAGAGGCTTTGACAGTAACTCCTCAATGAGTGTTAGCCTAGAACATCATTACTAAACGTATGTGCAGTTGAGTTAAGAGACTGTGGGAAACAGTACTTCAACTTGTTACTGTATAGTGCTGACCCAGAGCCAGGATGTGTTCTACTTGTTAGCATTCACTGTAGATCAGAGGTCCCGGTTTCAGTAACTGGTGTAGAGGCTGGAAACGGGAGGGCATGGTTAAAGGACTGACTTCTGAGTCTAAAAGATGTCCTTCAACCCCTGCTCTCATTCTGGGGGTTCATTATAACCCTTTACTGTGCTCTGGAAGTTCAGTCACTTGGTAGTTCCTGACTAGTCACCTTAAATAGTTCAGGCCTTCCTACCAGAGCTCACCTTTCCTTTGGATTCCATTTTCATGAAGAGGACTTAGGTTTGTGAGGACGGTGATGATGTTTCTTTGTCTCCATTGGTCCTCTTTTCTGTCACACAGGCCTCCTTCCTGAGAAGAATGACTATCAAGAATTCCTCTGTGACTGAGTTCATCCTCGCAGGCCTGACAGACCAGCCAGGACTCCGCATGCCCCTCTTCTTCCTGTTCCTAGGATTCTACATGGTCACTATGGTGGGGAACCTGGGTTTGATCTCCCTGATAGGGCTGAACCCTCACTTGCACACCCCCATGTACTTCTTTCTCTTCAATCTCTCCTTAATAGATTCCTGTTACTCCTCCACCATCATTCCCAAAATGCTGATGAGTTTTGTTTCAAAGAAGAACATCATCTCACACTCAGGGTGTATGACCCAGCTCTTTTTCTTCTGTTTCTTTGTAGTCTCTGAGTCCTTCATTCTTTCAGCCATGGCATATGACCGTTATGTTGCCATCTGTAACCCTCTGATGTACACAGTCACCATGTCTCCTCAAGTGTGTTTACTGCTTTTGCTGGGTGCGTATGTGATGGGCTTCTCTGGAGGCATGGCCCACACAGGAAACATAATGAATCTGACCTTCTGTGCTGACAACCTTGTCAATCACTTCATGTGTGACATCCTTCCCCTTCTGGAGCTGTCCTGCGACAGCACCTTCACAAATGAGCTGGTAGTCTTCATTGTTGTGGCCTTTGATATCAGTGTGCCCATTGCTACCATCTTCATTTCTTATGCCCTCATCCTCTCCAGCATTCTCCGCATGCATTCCACATTGGGCAGGTCCAAGGCCTTCAAAACCTGCAGCTCCCACATGATCGTGGTTTGCCTTTTGTTTGGTTCAGGGGCTTTCATGTACCTCAAGCCACCTTCCATTTTGCCCCTTGACCAAGGAAAAATGTCTTCCCTGTTCTATACCATTGTGGTGCCCATGTTGAACCCTCTGATCTATAGCTTGAGAAATAAGGATGTCAAGGTTGCTCTGAGGAAAACTCTTGTCAGGAGAGTATTTTCTTAACAGAGGAGCAGTGTCAGAGCTTCAGAGGTTTGACTGGTCAATGAGCAGTAGTCACATGGAAAGGGCTATGTTTGGATAAGAAGATACAAGTTTGCAATGAGGGGTTCAAGGTCTAGTTGTTTTTCTTCTTGTACAAGAAGAGACGTTTATGGCTCTAGGGAGTGAACCTAGGTCATTACAGATGCTGGGCAATTTTTTCATCATCATGCTTCATTAGACCCAGAAATGGCATTTCAAACTTTTATATCTGAGTGAGGTTTAAACACAGCTCTATTCTTCTTGACCTTTTTCAGCCTTTGGTCTTTTAATATTTCTTTTTTTTTTAAGTGAGAAAATGTACTTCTCTGTTGAAAATGCACAAGTTTATAACTAGGTGTTATTTTCTCATTCATTTACAAACTCTTTTTTTTTCTGTAACTTAGAAACACAGAGCTAAGTAGCAGTTTCCTATAATGTTGCTGCAGTTCGAGTTCTCAGCACATGTCTCAACATTCCAGATTCTGCCATTCATCCAATTTTTAATTTTATGCAAGCTTTTTTTTATAACCACAGACCTTTTATTCTTATAAGGGCCCTATGAATTATTTAATCTAATCTCATTTATCAGATATTGGAGACTCAGAAGTATGTTTTTTATTCAAGGATACAGAAATATCTGGTGTAAAAAAATAAATTGAAATTCAGAATTATGAATTGATGTCTGTTTTGTTTGCCTTTATGCTGTGTTTTCTTGTCATATTACCTATCATTTAGGATTTCCTTTTTTTAAATAATCATTTTAAATTATTCTATCTTTGAAATTAAAATATAATTATATTTTCCCCTTTCCTTCCTCCTTCTTGTCCCTTCTATACAACCTCTTTCTTTCAAATTCATGACCTCTTTTTCTTTATTACATATTTTTTTATAATATTACATATTATTTAAATATATAAATTCTGATTTATGTACTTTGATTAGTTTATATAATATAATATATAATATGTATATGGTATATGTTATTAGGGCCAAATACTTGTTAAGATTTCCTTTTTAAAATATGATAATACATTAAAAGTTAATTGTATTTACAATAATGTAACTTCATAAAAAACAATTTTGGGGGTAGTAGTAGAGATCGCTTGGTGATTAAGAGCACTTACTGCTCTTCTAAGGACCTGCACATAGTTCTGAGCATCTAGGTTGGGTGACTCCCAACTGCCTGTAGCTCTAGTTTTAGAGAACATAGCACCCCTTTCTGGCTTGCAAATGTACCTACACACATGTGGCACAAACACACACACATACACAAACACACACACATACACAAACACACACACACATACACAAACACACACACACACACACACACACACACACACACACACAAACACACACACCCAACAAACAGATGAACAAACAAATCAAACCCTCCCAAATTTTTAAAAATCAAGCAAATTGAGAACATTGCCTTGGAGGTCCTGTGTATCTGTGTCTTGCTTCAACAGTGTTTGGATAGAACAGACCCGGGAACTCCCCCTTTGTCAGCTTCCAAAAGCTTTACATCTCTCCATTCTCAGTCTTTGGGACCAGCTCCTCACCGCCTTTGGCTCCTAGGACCAGCCAACACTGGCTCCTCGCAGTTACTGAGGATCAGCCATGACCTCCCAGATTGGTCAGAATTATTATTTCACTAAAGTGGAAGCTGCCATGAACTGCCTCATCAACTTGCATCTGTGACTTTCTCATACCTACATCTTTCGGGGCTACTGTTTTGATCATGATGACATGGCTTGGGAGAGTGTATACTACTTCTTCCCCGAACTGACCGAGAAGAAGCACAAGGACTCCGAGCCTCTCCTCAAGTGGCTAAACAATGGTGTGGCTACACACTCTTCCAGGATGTTCAGAAGCCATCTCAAGATGAGTAGGGTAAAACTAGGGAGACCTTGGAAGCAGCCTTGGACCTGGAAAAGAACTGGAACCAGGCTCCCTTCATTCCTGGATCTTCCTTCCGTGGTTTCTGCCCACACAGACCCTAATCTCTGTGACTTCTTGGAAAATCACTTCCTGGATGAGGTGAAGTTCATCAAGAAGATGGCCATCCACATGACCAACTTGTGTAGGCTGGCTAGGCCATGCCAAGGCAGACTGGCTTGCCCCAACCATCTCTGGGTGAGTATCTGTTTGAGACGCTCACTCTCAAGCATGATTAAAGGGTGTCCTCACTTTTCAAGGGACTCCCTCCTCTGCTCTGCACCAGCCAGCCTCAGGACCTCCACCCAAACCTCTCAAGCCATTAGGAAGCTCTTTAGCCTCCCTGAAGCCCCTCCCAAGTCTTGAGACCAAGTAAAGACAAAGCTTTATGGAAAAAAAAATCAAGAAAAATTTCAATATTAAGGTTTTTTTTGACTTTTGAAATTGTTTATTAGCATGTTTACTTAGAGCACAGATGGGCATATGTATGCATATTACAAATGTGTACATGTATGAGGAATACAGATAATCATGAATGTGCATAAGCACACAAAACATCTGTATCTTTTCATAGATAGAAGAAAACGTTCCTTGTTTTTATCCAAGGGACAATGGAATCATCACTGTATTATGTGTTTGTCATTGATGTGATTGACATCATGTGTGGAACACAGGAACTTCAGTCTCATGCATTAGGACTCCTAGGGTCTTGATTGTTATAAAGATGCTGAATGTAAAGCTATAGAGGTTTAAAGACTAATGAAAAGAATTTAGAGCTTTTTGGGTGTAAATTTGAGTATTTGAGCCTTGACTGTGACTCAGGATAACCAACTAAGGATTGGGCGTTTTAAGGGAGCAGTGAATAATTTAGGGGGAGTTATTTATCAAGACAAAATAAAAAAGCTGCTTATTAGGAGTATTTACATGAGATCGTTAGGGATATGCTAAGCCAATTAGTGTCTTAGCTTTTCATTTTTAGCATTTTATTCAACATTTTCAGTGCTATGGTAGGAAGACTTATGTGAATATCCAATGTACTGGATGTAGGATAAAAGGTCAGAGCCCACTCCCCAGTGAAAAAAACTTACCAGACCCACCAATCCTTGTGTATAAAGCCCACCAATCCATGAGTACAAAACCCACCAATCCCTGAGCACAATTCCCACTATCCCTGAGTACAAACCCCACCATTCCTGAGCACAAAAACCCACAAAAATCCTTGATCATGAAAACCTTACATGAAGCCTGTTTTTTGCTTAGTTCTCTCCTGCTTCTCCCCTGAGCAGAGGCAGCCACTGTTCTTCCTTTCCAATAAATCTCTTGTGTGAGGTTTGTTGAGCCCCGTGACTTTGTGGTATTCCTAACTATCAGGCTGCCTTTCTCTTCAGAACTATAACACTTGCACTGGGGAAACCTTTCCCCTCAGAGCTGTAACACTTATGCCAGACAGCTAGAAATATGAATTAAAAAAAATCAATGAAGGAGCAGATTTTGGGTGTTTAGTACATAATAATAAATAATTTACTCTTTCTTATACTTTCAGATGTTTTCTTTATGTCCAGTGAAATTGTCAAAAGAAAATCAAATGAGAAAAATAGCATTAAAAAAAAACCCCATAAAATCAGGTAATATTTCAAACCGAAAATAGACTTGTGGGCAAGATCTTGGTTGTGTGGTCTGGTCATTTCTTTTGTGGTGGTTTCTTAGTAATTTATAAATGATTGCTTGGCCGGGCGGTGGTGGCCCACGCCTTTAATCCCAGCACTCGGGAGGCAGAGGCAGGTGGATCTCTGTGAGTTCGAGGTCAGCCTGGATTACAGAGTGAGTTTCAGGAAAGGCACAAAGCTACACAGAGAAACCCTGTCTCAAAAAAAAAAAAAAAAAAAAGAATTAAAATAAATGATTGCTTGTAGTGGCCTGTTGCCTTCCTCTTTCTCAGTGAGATGGCCTATATTTACTGAAATATGCAACATCTGAGAGGTGCCCTGTTCTCAGTGCTAGACATTCTGATTGCAGTGACCAAGAAGTCCCACAAGGTCGACCAGAGCAGACAACTGAGCACAGAGGTTGGGGAAAGAGGTGTTGGGACAGGACTATGACTTTGAGCTGGAACAGAAGAGAGAGGGGGCGGTCTGGGAGTCCCTAGAGGTGAAACTGTTATCTGGTCACATAGTCTCTTGAATTGCTTCCCTGTCTCAGCGTGAACCTCCTGGGCCTCATTAAAGAGACAGCACTTACCTGCTTGTGCCACGTTATCAAATTTTCTGACTCAGCCTTCTGGTTTTTCCCTGCTGACTCGACTGTAGGTATCAGGATACCTGTAATTAGACAGTCAAGTGCACTTTCCAGGGTAACTGACATTTGTAGAAGGTTTTCTGCTTGTATTTCTGAAACAGTGGGGTATTCGGGACTGAGGAAGAGTGTGTGACTTTCCATTCACTTGGAAGGGTCAGAAGGGAGGAAGCAATGCTTCCCTCCATCCTGGGATTGAGAGAAGAGATGGTAGGAAAGTAAGAAAGCATTCTTGGGACATGTGCCAAGCTTGCTGCACACCCAGGATGGAGAACTGGCACCCCAATTCCTGCATGGCCCAAGTTGTCTTTGGTAAAGGTTATGGATTTGCTGGGTTAGAATCTGAAGCAGCAAATGTAGCAGCTTGTTGATGTCTGTGTGGCTTGGGTTTCAGAGAAGAATGAAGAGAAGTGGAGAAAGAAGGAAAGGAAGTGGCTGTGATGAGGAATGCAGTGTGGTGGAGAGTCAAACCCCTCATTGAGATGAAACAATCAGAATCCCAGACCGGGAGGAAACTGTTTTGCAAGAGGACAAGTTGCTTAAAGCTGGTCTCAACACCTTGTAAAGACCACCCATATGTAACTCAGACTAAGTCTGTCTTTGTCTCTGTTTGTCTGTCTATCTCCCTCCCCACTTTTATCTCTTTCTCTGTGTATGTATCTCTCTCTTTCCTGTCTGTGTAGCTCATGCTGGACTTAACCTAATTTTTCTGCTTAAGATTCTTGCATTTGAGAGAGATGTGCTACTGTATCCAATGTAGAATAAAACTTAGTTTTTAAAGCAGTGAGGGGTTCTTACATATACATTGAAATTATACTAGTTTTCTCTATAGAACTTGTTTATTAATAAAATATAATACAGTTTGTATATTTTTAAAGCCATTCACTATGCTGGTGTCTTAAGTATACATTTTGCCTGCCTGTGGGGTTATCCTTACCCAATCCTGACCCGAATTATGAAATCTCCCATAACCAGAAGTTCATACCTGGAGCAACTTGCAGAAGTGGCACAAGGTAGGAAGGGTCTCTACTGGGCAAAATAAATTCACCAGAGGACAATTCCTGGTTTACCAGTAGGGGCACCAGCAGTCGGGAGACATTGTGCAACTGTAGTCTTGACCTGGTTATAGTGGTGAGCAGCTACAACTGTAAACCTGTAGTTATTTGGGAGAAGGAAGAGTGGCAAATCTAGAGAGAGGCCCGGGTGGTGGAATCCCTGTAGCCGGGCATCAGAACCTCTGAGAGCAATAGCCACATTCTTTCTCCCAACGTGAGGTATTTACGAGATTGCTATCTGCTTCTGTTCTCTTTCCACCATTTGAAATGCTTTATTATCAAAAGTTACAGAAAGTGAGATGAGAATGACTGAAAGAAGAGTTTACATCATTAATTCACAAGTGACAGATTCAAAACACAGGTGGTAGTTCATGCTGGAGAGGATGTGGAGTAAGGGGAGAGATGGCTGGAAATGGGGGACACTTGGAGGGTGGTATGGAAACCCAGTGCAGTGGAAACTTCCTGGAATCTAAGAAAGTGATCCTAATGAAGACTCCTAGTAATGGAGGATACTGAGTCTTAACTGGCCATCTCTTGGAGCTAGGTAAGGCTTCCAGTGAGGGGCCTGGGTTGCATTCAGTTGAGTTGTTTGACAAAGAAGTGTTGTAGATGTAACCAACTGTCTTGTTAAATAATAAACACAGAACCAATGCAAAGAAGACAGCCAAGAGATCAGAGCTAAGAGCCTTACCCTTCCTGCTGCAGCTAGCTCTTCTGCCAAGAGACCTCTTTGAAAGAGAGCTACTTCCTGTCTGTTTGACTTTATATAGACTTTCTGTTCTGCCTTCTCATTGGCTGTAAACCCAAACACATGACTGCCTGTCTGTAGAGACTTCCAGGTCTTCTATGGTATTGAGATTAAAGGCGTGCATCACTACCGCCACGCTCTTGCTATGGCTCTAATAGCTCTGACCCCTGGGCAACTTTATTTATTAACATACAATTAACATTTTAGTACAAAATAAAATATCACCATAAAGTCCCATGGAAAACCCCAAACTACTCAAGCTGATTCTAGAACAAAAGTTTGCTCTCCACAAACTGACAGTGGGAGCGCATTGATGCCAACAACATCCACACAACTCACTGAACATGGAGAAGTTAAGTTGGTGCCTACATGGAGCCTTCACCTCCATGGTCTATTTTCTTTGGTACTAGAAAACACCTTTGCAGGCTACCAAAAAAGAAATGTGGACACCAACCCAGCCACAAAACCTTGACCTACAATCTGTATTGCCTGCAAAACATGCTAGGCAAATGGTGGCAAAGAATTTGTGACAGTATCCAACAAATGTCTGATTTGACTTAAGACCTACTATATGAGAAGGAACCAATACCCAACACTTCTTGGGTACCCAAGAACCAGAGACTAGACAGCCCAAAGACCTAGGATAAAAGCAAACATGACTGGTCAAAAAACAAAACAAAACAAAACAAACAAAAAAAACCTAAAAAACCCAACCCAAACCAATAAGATGATTCCTAGTGTTATTCTTCTATATTCATACACCAGGACTTATCTGGTTATTACCAGAGATCATCAGAGAGAGGCTTCCTCCAGCATCATATGAGAATGGATGCAGAGATCCATAGCTATACATTATGCATCGAGAAAGACTAAATTGGAGATCTCTATCAAATCCTTACCCTCAGACCTCAGAGAATCCTGTGGAAGAGAAGGCAGAGGGGATGGAGGACACAAAGAATATAAGACCCCCAGAATCAACTAAGCAAGGTGCTTATGAGCTCACCAGAGACAGAAGCAGCAAGCACAGGGCCTGAATGGGTCTATACCAAGTCCTGTGGGTGTATATTATAGCTCGTAGCTTAGTATTTTTATGGGAATCCCGCTTGTGAGAATGAGTGGGTCTCTGACTCTTTTTCCTGCTCTTGGAACTCCTTTCCTCTGGTTGGGTTGCTGTATCCAACTTCGATATGAAAGTTTTTGCTTCATCTTATTATATTTTATTTTATAATCTGCAGTTGTTATCGCTTAGAAGCCTGTTCTTTTTTTTTATTTTTTGTTTTTGAGACATCGTTTCTATGTGTAGCTTTGGAGTCTGTCCTGGAACTCACTCTGTAGACCAGGCTGGCCTCGAACTCACAGAGATCCATCTGCCTCTGCCTCCTGAGTGCTGGAATTAAAGCCGTGTGCCACCACTCCCTGGCACCTGTTCTTTTCTAATGAGACACAGAAAGGGAGTGGATCTGGAGAGGATGGGAGGTGAGGAGGAACTGGAAGGATTGGAGGGAGAGGAGACTGTAATCAGGATATACTGTATGAGAAAAGAATCTATTTTCAATAACAAGAAATAAAAACACAGCAAAAACCCCAAATGTCTTGTATTTTTGTCTCCTAACAATAGGCCCTCTGCTGATGGACTGGCTCAATAAGTTCAGGACAGTGCAGGATGTGCTACACAACAGTTCCCAGCCAGCCAACCACCTCTTTCTTCAAACTGACCAAACCCAAACTAGGGGAAGAAAACTCTTCAGAGACTTTAGGAACCCCAGGCCTCCAGAAGAGATTGATTCTTGGTTTCCTGAGTATCTGATCTGCTTCACCGAGTGTCTTTTTTTTTTTTTTTTTTTTTTTTTTTTTTTTTTTTTTTTGTGAGCCTGCTGTATGTGTGTTTCCTCACCCCCAAAACACCTTTCTTAACTGCTGATTGCGCCCGGGGTGTTCAAGCTTTCTCCTCTGCTATCTGTTGCACTGGACATTTCCTGCCTTTTAATTCTTTAATTGACAGGGAAAGCAAACCTGATCAAGAGCCCTAGACTGTGTCACGGGCATAAGTTGTGTGTTGGTTAATGTTGATTATCAGCTTGACAGGATAGCTGTTTATCCAGGAGACAAGCTCCATGACAGACTTGTGAGGGATCTCTCTAGATTAGTAGAGACTTTGATCCTAAGTGTGAGAGATTACAATAGTCAGGTGAACTGTGGTGGGAAGCTCCACCCACCATGCGTAGCACCACTCCATGACTGGGGTCTTGGAATGAATGAAATGGAGAGAAAGCTGAGCACAAACAATCATAGAGCTCTGCTTTCTCAATGTGGATACAAAGTGCCTAGTTGCCTTAAGCTCCTATCTTCAAAGGAATTCTTATATCCTTCATTTGCTTTGGTCAGGATGATTTATCACAGCATCAGGAAAAGGAACTAAGACAACTGTATATAAATGAAGAACTATAGATTAATATATCAGGATGGAAATCTTAGCCTCCAATTGTTTCAATTTGTAAAGAAATCATTAGAAAACATGGGGAAAAGGGTATGTTAATACTGCTGGCAGGAATGCCATTGAAAAAAATATTTAGTGAGAACAAATCCAGTATTCTTACAGAATGCATGATTAGAAACAGAAATGTTACTTTTTAGGAGCTTATATTTAGAAGATGAATGTAATAGCCAGGCACAGAAGAGCAGATGCCACGTGAGTTCCCTCACATGAACCCTGATCACATTGACCTCACAGAAGGCAACAATAGAATAACTGCCACTAGAAGCTGGGAGAGCACAGAGAAAGGGGACAGAATGTGGTTGCCAATGGATACAAACAATAGGAAGAATGGAGGAGCAAGCTCTGACCTGCTACTGCACAATCGACTTGATGTAATAGTAACAATGCATTATGTGCTTCCAAATAACTAGGAGAGAGGATTTTGAAGATTCTCATCATACAGAAATAATAAGTATTGGAGGTGATAGACACACTCATCATCCTTATTTAATAATTTTATAATGTACATATGCACATACTATGCAATTTTATGATGATTAAAAATGAAATAAAAATTGTCATGACTTCAAAAATTCACATTCATTACAGCAGAATTTGTCATTGTAAAATCTGAGATAACATCAGATGAAGAAAAATAGGCATCCTACTTGATGGTATACCTATTGAAGGGGTATCATGCACTGTTTGGCAGCTTCTATTGCTCCCTCACCAACTCACATTGGGGACTGAGGATTTTTTAAATCATCCACTGCTTCTAAGAGTAGAGTGGCATTATCCAGCTATGCAGGGTAATGTCACTAAATCTCTCTTTTTTTAATTTGGGTTATAATACAGTGGGTTTCTGCTATGGGATGTCTTGTATGCCATGAATATATGTTGCTACGATTGATTGATAAATAAAATGCTGATTGGCCAGTAGCATAGACTTTTGAAACTTCAAAGCCCACTCCCAGTGAGACGCTTCTTCCAAAAAGGCCAAACCTACTACAAGACCATACCTCCTAATTCTTCTCAAATAGTGCCACTCCCTGATGACTAAACATTCAACATATGAGTTTATGGGGGCCATTACTACTCATGTGACCTCACTCTAGCTATAGTTGCATGGATTTATATCTGGATTCCCTACTCTGTTCCACTGATCCATGTGTCTATTTTTGTCCCAGTACCATGTTTTTATTTATTCATTTTAATTTTTTATTGCTATAGCTTTGTGGTATAATTTGAAATCATGGATGGTGATACATCCAGCAGCATTCCTTTTGTTCAGGATTTCATTTTAGACTTTTGTGTTTCCATATAAAATTTGAGATTATTTTATTTACATCTTTAAATAATGGCTCTGAAATCTTGATTGAATCTGCAAATTCCTTTTTTTTTTGAAGGAAATTTTCACAAGATTAATTCTGCTCATGAGCATGAAGGGTCTTTCCATCTTCTGGTGTCTTTGCCAATTTCTTCAGTATATTAGTCAAAGTTTTCTATAGGAAGAGGATTGACTGAATGAATATATCTATGTCTATCTGTATATACACACAGTATTGATTAGATTGACTTACAGGCTATTTTCTAGCTAGTCCAACAATGGCTGTCTATTGACAGACAGTCCAAGAATCCAGTGGCTGTTCAGTCCATGAGGCTGGATATTTCAGCTGTCCTTCAGTATACATTGGAATCTTGAAGATGCAGGCTCTGTGTTGTGGGATATTCACTAGAGAAGACTGCCCGGACATGGGTTTAATCCAATAGAAAGGTTTATTAGCTGTCAGGTGACTATACTGGGTGCTTGGGATCCCAGTGTAGCACTGAGCCTTTCACAGGGTAAGCTTTTAAGCATAAAAACCATGTCCTGGGTTGACATACTTCAGTTACCTAGAACAATTAGCTAGAAGCAGAACTACAGAAGCCTGTTTAAAGAAGCCAAAAAGCAAGGTTAGTTCATTTAGATACTTTTCTAGAACTATGGGCTTTGATGGATTAGGTCTTTGTTTTCATTTTTTGCCAGGTGATGCTATCTACATGATGGGTTTTACAGCCTGAATGGTTCTTCCATCATGGAGTCAGTTGTCTGCAGGTCTGGTGCCCTCCTATATCTAATGCCAGTGAAGGAATGAACTTGCCAGGGACAGTGAGGGCAAGCAGGCAAAGTGCTTCATTCTTCCATGTCCTTTAAACAGGCTGCCACCAGAAGGTGTGGCCTTTAAGGTGGATCTTCTCATATCAGAAGATCCAGATTTAGGGGCGTCTTTCCACTTCAAGTGATCAACCAAGATAAATCCTTCTCAGGTGTGCCCAGCTGATGGGATTTTTGTCAAGTTTACAACCAAGAACAACTATCATATAGAGGTCTATTTCCCCTCTTGTTTAGGTTTATTCGTGTGTGTGTGTGTGTGTGTGTGTGTGTGTGTGTGTGTGTGTGTGAGAGAGAGAGAGAGAGAGAGAGAGAGAGAGAGAGAGAGAGAGAGAGAGAGAGACTATTGTGAATAGGATAGAATTTAGTATAGCTGATTTCTATTAATTCTGTCTCTGATTTCACTGATACTTTGTGTGATTTTACCCAGTTTGATATTAATTCACTGAATTCCTAACTTCCTATAAAAACTTTCAGTTTTGAAATTTTCATTTGGTATTTTGTTGCTTAACAAATAACAAATAAACAAATTTGTAGTTAACAAATAACTATTTGTTATCTCATTTTCCCTTTTATGTAAATTAAAAATGTAATTCAAGTGGTTATTTTAAAGCCTTTACCTCTAATTCCAGGTCACACTGCTCTGCATTTATTGAATATACTTTTGTTTTTGGATCCTGGACCACTTCTTATTACTTTATTGTATTTATAATAAGCTTCAACTTTCTCACTTTGAAAATTTGGATATATTTCAGGACCCAGGATCATTCCCTACCCAGCTATTATAACTGTTAATTGTCAGAAAGAATTGTTTCTAAAAGGCAAACATGGAATTCTGCAGGAGAAACAAACATTTATTTTTCCTTGGGGAGTGAAACTCTGAGGAAATGGTCCTGAGGGAGCCTCTGTCTTCATAACCAGGCCACTGAGATCAGATACTCTTACTCTGTTATTCACAGGGCAGAAGCTGCCTCCTTCCTAGAAGCTGGAGGGTCATTGGATAAACAACAGTTGTAAGTCAAGGTTTTCAGTAGAGAGAGGATTACAAGATGAACCTGAGACTCTGAGCTTTGGCCTGGAACAGGAGAAGGCTTGGAGCTCCAGCTGTTGTCCTCTACTCACTGGGTCTTTATCTCCTCCAGAACACTTCAGAGGAGAGACAGTAGGCAGAACATCCCTGCTGCAAGTAAAAGAAGGTACATGCCTGTGTGATCCTGACCAGCTGTGAAACACTGGTTTGGAATGCACTCTGTGGAGCTCCCCTTCTGCCTGAAGTCTGAAGGGTTTGTGACGTTGAGTACTCTGTGTCTCATTTGTAAAGTGAAGATTTCTGTATGGTGACATATTCTTAGAGGCTTTGACAGTAACTCCTCAATGAGTGTTAGCCTAGAACATCATTACTAAACGTATGTGCAGTTGAGTTAAGAGACTGTGGGAAACAGTACTTCAACTTGTTACTGTATAGTGCTGACCCAGAGCCAGGGTGTCTTCTACTTGTTAGCATTCACTGCAGAGCAGAGGTCCAGATTTTAGTAACTGATGTAGAGGCTGGAAACGGGAGGGTATGGTTAAAGGACTGATTTCTGAGTCTAAAAGATGTACCCCAAACCTTGCTTTCATTCGGGAGGTTAAGTGTAGCCCTTTAATGTGCTCTGGAAATTAGAGTCACATGTTAGTTCACAACTATTCACCTTAAATATACTTAAGCCTTCCTACCAGAGCTCACCTCTCCTTTGGATTCCATTTTCATGAAGAGGACTTAGGTTTGTGAGGACGGTGATGATGTTTCTTTGTCTCCATTGGTTCTCTTCTCTGTCACACAGGCCTCCTTCCTGAGAAGAATGACTATCAAGAATTCCTCTGTGACTGAGTTCATCCTCGCAGGCCTGACAGACCAGCCAGGACTCCGCATGCCCCTCTTCTTCCTGTTCCTAGGATTCTACATGGTCACTGTGGTGGGGAACCTGGGTTTGATCTCCCTGATAGGGCTGAACCCTCACTTGCACACCCCCATGTACTTCTTTCTCTTCAATCTCTCCTTAATAGATTCCTGTTACTCCTCCACCATCTCCCCCAAAATGCTGATGAGTTTTGTTTCAAAGAAGAACATCATCTCCCACTCGGGTTGTATGACCCAGCTCTTTTTCTTCTGTTTCTTTGTAGTCTCTGAGTCCTTCATTCTTTCAGCCATGGCATATGACCGTTATGTTGCCATCTGTAACCCTCTGATGTATATGATCACCATGTCTCCCCAGGTGTGTTTACTTCTTTTGCTTGGTGTGTATGTGATGGGCTTTGTTGGAGCCATGGCCCACACAATATCCATGGTGAGACTGAGCTTTTGTGACATGTGTGACATCCTTCCCCTTCTGGAACACTCTTGCACTAGTACCTATGTGAATGAGTTGGTAGTCCTTATTTTTGTGAGTTTCGATATCGGTGTGCCCATTGTTACCATCTTCATTTCTTATGCCCTCATCCTCTCCAGCATTCTTCGCATGCATTCCACAGAGGGCAGGTCCAAGGCCTTCAGCACCTGCAGCTCCCACATGATTGTGGTTTGTCTTTTCTTTGGTTCTGGGGCTTTCATGTACCTCCAGCCACCTTCTGTTTTGTCCCTTGACCAAGGAAAAGTGTCTTCCCTGTTCTATACCATTGTGGTGCCCATGTTGAACCCTCTGATCTATAGCTTGAGAAATAAGGATGTCAAAGTTGCTTTGAGGAAAACCTTGGGTAAGAGAATATTTTCTTGAGGAGCAGTGTAATGAGCTTCAGTGGTATGACTGGTCAATGAGCAGTATTCCTATGGAAAGAAGGTGCTTAGATAAGAAGATTCAATGTTACCATGAGGGGGTTCAAGGTTTTACTAAATTTTCTCCTCTTCCACAAGAAGTTTGTGGCACTAGGAAATGTACTCAGGTCTTTATGGATATGGGATAATTGCCTTACCAGTGAGCTGCATCTATCCCAGAAACAGAGTTTCACATTTTAACTTTTGAACAAGAGTTTAACATAGCTCTATTCTTTCTGACCTTTGCTCTCTCCAAACTCTTTCCAGATTTCTTGATTTTATACATATTTTATAGTTCTTTAGACTACTTAGTGCTGAAAAGGTCTCAGAAGCAATTTAATTTAGTCTCAGATATTACCCATTGGGGACTCAGAAATATATTGTTACTCAGGGGGTCAACACTATCTGGTTCCACGAATGCATTCAAATCTAGTTGGTTGGATTCCCATTTGCTCTTTGTTTCTTTATGCTGTGTTTTCTTGCAACATTATCATTTTTTCTGATTTCCCTTTTACAGCTTTGGCAACAAATTAGAATCTGATTCTATTAAAAAATAACATAACTCTTCAAAAACATATTCCAATTCTGCTATTGTTGTTAAAGAAGACAAGAGAAGAAAACTTCTTTAAGTCAGTCTTGGCCAAGTGAAAAGGGAAAAATATTACTGTGTTATGTGGTTCTCATTGAGGTAGGACTGAGGCCATGTGTGGAACTCTGTACCATGACTCTCTGCATTAGGACATCCAGGGACTTAGTGTTTATAAAGACAATGAATGTAAAGTTATGTATTATTTTAAGAAAATTTAGAATTTAGAATTTTTTTGGTGGAGGGTGAATTTAAATAGTTGAGCCTTGATGGAGAAATCTGTGACTTGGGTAACCAAACAAGGTTCTGGGTGGTTTAAGGAGGCAGTGAATACTTCGGGGGATGCATTTATTTACCAAGGCATCATCAAACATCTGTTTATTAGAGGAAGCAATTTATTTGCATTGAATTTTAAGGACGAGCTAAACCTATTAGTAGTTGACTACTTTTACTTTTAACCTTTTTATTTAGTATTTTTGGTATCCTGGTGGGAAGACTTCTTTTCCCCTGAACATCCCAAATGCTAGATGACTAGAAATATGAATTAAAAAAAATCAGCAAAGAATGCACTTTTGGTTATTTTACTCTAATAAACAGAAACAATTTCTCCTGTCTTCGGCTTTATTGAACTATTTCCTTTTGGTGGGTGACAGGGATCATTTAAATATCAGAAACCAGGTAAAACAGACTCTTGGACAGGTCTGGCCTGCTTGGCCCAATCCCGTTCTTGTGATGGCTTCACTCAGCATAAAGAGACAAGGGTTTTACCGATGCGTGGCTCTGACAGGCTTGCTGCCCGCCTGCTTGCCCGACGAGATGAACTTCATTTCTTGTAACAAGCAATGTTTGAGCTGCTGTATTTCCACTCCAGACTCATCCTGACTGCAGTGACCAAGGAGTTCTTATAGGAGTTGACCAAAGCAGACTACCTTAGCACAAATGTTGGGGAAACAGAAGTCGAGACAGGAAAATGGCTTTGAGGCCACCTGGAGCTAGAACAGAGGAGTCGGGGAGTCTGGACGTCTCTTACTCAACTGTTTATGCCGACTCCTTGTTTCTTTGGCCAGTCCTCTGTTCCTGTTTTCTCATTGGAGCATACCACACTGATGGGGCAGCATTTGCTTGTTTGCCCCAGGTTAGCCAAATGTTCTGACTCAGCCTTCCTGCCTGTCTCTCCTATCCTTGTCTTTAGATGCCTGAACTTAGAAAATGAAGTGCACCCCTGAATATTGCTAATACCCTCGAAAGCTGACACCTGGATTTCTGTAAAGTGCCCTGGAATGGTATTGCAGGGTAGAAGTGAGTCTTCAGGAAGAGGATCTTACCTCTCGTTTTCATTCATCTTCAAGAGTCAGGAGGGAGAAATGATAGTTCTCTCCTTGCTGTGGTCGCAGGAAGAGGTGGCAGGGCACTAATGAACCATTCCTGGGAAATGTGGTAAGCTAGCTCCACAGCCAGGAAAGGCAGAAGCCTTAATTTGCATATGGCCCACATTCTCTTGGTAGAGGTTGTGGGTTTGCTGAGTTAGAATCTAAAGTAGCAGATGTAGGTGCTTATATAGATTTGTATAGTTTGGGGTTTGGACAAAAAAATTAAGGCAAGTGAAGAAATAGGGAAAGAAAACGACGGTGACGCCTGCTGTGTCTGTACTCATGTCCAGACTCATTATTTAGAAACAATAATCACCCAATAAACAACGTGTAATCAGGTAAAGGATGTGAATGTGAATGATGCTATAATATTATGAACGATAAAGGAAGTGCAGATAAAATCACTATGCTTTTAGACATCCAACAGAATAAATAAATTACTTATTGGATAAATTAAAGACACTGACAATACTGAGTACTGATTAGCACACTAGGTCATCATTTATGGCTTCTTAAAGAGTAAAATGGCAGAACTACTTTAGAAAACACCGCAAATGATTTTTTGTAAAGTTAAAATTAGATGTTCTACTTGACACAGAAAATCCACTTCTAAGTATTTACTAAAACACAGTTGGAAGCATATATCCATAAAAACTTGTGTATGGACATTTATAGCAGCTTTGTTTATCTTAGCCTTCAATTGGAAGCAATCCAAATTTTCCCAAAGTGGTGAATGAACATACAAATTTTAATATATCCATGTGAGTGAATACTATTTAGCAATGACAAGGGACAGATACACACAGCACAGAATCTCAGCACGAACAAACCTCAAACTTCATGCTCAGAGAAAGGAACTTCATATTAAAGTAGCTAACGTATTTTATAATTTTAAAAATAGGAAAAACTAGTCTAGTCAGTCAGTAGTTGCTTAGGACTGAAATGTAGGGTGTGGTTTAGCAACTCCGTCTCCCATAAAAACCTTCCACTTTGGAGAGAAGCTCCTCAAGACACAAGATGTTCTAAGGGAAGATGAAACACTCCATCCTGCAAGGAAGCTCTTTAAGTTCAGGAAGTGAAAAACTCAATTGCTTCAGTAAGTTTCTGAAATTGACCTAATTTTCTAGACCTCTCTCTCCTCACATGTTTATAAGCAGTGAGCATCCTGGAGAGACATTCTCAGACAAGCTGAGCTGCCTAGAATAGGCTCAACACAGATGAGCTGCCTGGAAGAGACAGAGTGAGACGAGGAGACCAGGAAGAAGCAGTGACCAGCTGAGCTGCTTGGAAGAGGCTCACACCAAATGTGCTGCCCGGAAGAGACTCTCCAGTCTGTCAAGATACCTGAGAACTGTGCAGTGAGCCCCAGGTTCCCAGCTTTCATGAGGCACCACCCATGCTGGGGTTGGGTTTTGGTGATGGAGCTGTATATGAGCCATTCCTGCTCCTGTAATTCCTCACCCATATTCCTGTAAGTGACCCCAATAAACTCATTGATTTGCTAGTATTCACTTTTGTACTTCCATTGGTTCCCTAACCTGGAATGAGTAGACATTTGCTCATGTCTCCCCTGAAACAGTGCCATATGGCAGGACAAAGGGTAACTCATTATAGTACAGAACATTTAAAAGTATTTTTTATGATTTCTTTGTATTTTTTACATGCATTGATGTTTTGCTTGTATGCACGCCTATGTGAAGGTGTCAGGTCCCCTGGAACTGGAGCTACAGACAGCTGTGGGCTGCTATGTGGGTGATGGGAATTGAGCCCAGGTCCTCCAGAAGAGCAGCCAGTGCTTTTAACCTCTGAGCCATCTCCCCAGGCCCCAGTATAGAACTTTTTAGGAAAAGGAAATAACACATATTAATTGCATGGATAAATACTTTGTTAAAATTGCTGAACTGGTCATATAAATTCTGTTCATTTTCTTAAATTTCAATTATATCCCAATAAGGCATATTTAAGCATCCATATACAACTATGAATAACCAAGGACAAGAAATATAAAAAATAAATTCCTGAAACTCAACATAACCAGTCTGAAGAATGAAACTTGAGTTGTATTTCTGGCCTTGGGAGGAGATATAACATCTTGAACAGATAACTCCCTAAAGCCAGTTCCAGGAGCCATAAGCTTTATAATACTACTATCAACTAGGATGCTTTCTGATAATGTATAAAGATGTACCATTTTTCTCTCATCTAAGAGTCAACCCAAATGGACCGTCAGTCACCTGGATTAAACCAAGTCCCCCAGGCAAAGCTACTTGTTCTAGAAGAAAATTACAATGAGTTGAAGTGCTGAGAGTAAATAGTTGTTGAATGTCCTACCCTATGCAGGACATTATAGTTCTTCCTCCTAAGCTCAGGGAACACTGAAGAGGGAGGAGAGAAAGAAGGTAAGAGCTGGAAGATGAGAAGGAGTGCTGTTAAACCCTGTCTCCTGGACATGGCATGGCTGCCACAGTCATGAAACCACAGCAGCTGTGGTTATTTGCATAAGATGTGCACAAGGGCCCCTCACCTCCCGCTCTCCCTTAACAAAGAGGCGCTCCAATAAAGTGTGATCTGAAAAAAAAAAAAAAAGATGTGCACAAGGCCTGGCCTGTCAGCATCCCATCATGGTTGGAGGAGGGGTTTGGAAGCCCCCACCTATTCCTGAGGAATTGCGATAGTTACTGTTAATTATCATCTTGAAGTATCTAGATCCACCTAGGAGACCCCCCTCTGGATGCTTTTGTGAGGCACCATCTAGACTAAGGTTCCCCTGAGAATGTCTGAGAGGCCGTTGTGAAGAGGATCCGTTTCCTCGGTGAGGATCCAGACTGTCAGAAATGCGGATAGTTCTGTCCTCCTTGGACTCCCTCCCCCACCATGATGGGCTAGTCCTCTAAGTGTGAACTAAAACCAAACCTCCCTTCTTTACAATTTTTTTTCAGAAGAATTTATCACAGGAATAGGAAAGAAACTAAGATAGGAGCCAGAATAGAATCCCCCAAGGTTGCAAAATATTGGAGTTCAACAGAGCGTGTGAGTCTTTTTTCCGGTTGACAATCTCATGTGACCCATAGACAGGATGACACAGGAGTGTGTACCGAATCAGAGAGTTTTGCTCCATTGCTTTCCTTTAATTGTGTAGTTCCTTTGTACATATAAAATGGTTAATTTAATTTACTAATCAATTAAAATATCTTTGTTATGCCTAGAATAATTTCCCTGCTTCTACTCATCAGACTATATATTGTCCTTTCAGGAAATTACATTTGTGGTTTTGGGATTGTCCTGAGCAAACCTGTCCACATGACACTTTGTAGCTTGCTGATAATGCCTTTTGTGTCTTTTACACTTCTTAATAAAAATAGATGTTACAGTATTTTCGTATTAATTAGTACAACTCTGTTTTTCTAACACTCTTCTCAAACCCACGTCCTTTAAAAAACAACTCAGCTTTGAAAGTTCTGTGCTTGGCAGCTCTCTATCTCCTTCGAAGCAATTCCTGCCTCTTTGTTGACTGAACACTGACGAGAAAGGGAAAGGTTTCTTTCACAAACACCTTGACTTTGACAGGCAGAAACTTTCTGGATTTTAGGATGTCAAGGCTTCTTAACTCAATTTCAGTCAATCTAGCTCTGTGTAGCCCATATTGCTTTTTATTTATTTTTTAATGAAAGGGAGAATAAGAGGGTTGCTTATAAAAAACTCCGATGAATTATTTCACACAGTAAAAAGGGATCCCAAGACTTACAGGTTTGTGATATAGATATTTACTGCATAATATTTATGTGCAATTCCATTACATGTAGTGAGTTTTTGAGGTGTAGAATGTGCCCATGATTATCAGTGGACGTGTTAATGCACAACAAAGCCACAGGACTTAGAACTCACTGTGAAGGAAGTTTTGATCTGATTGGGACTTAAGAAATAAAATCATGACATATTTAGCATAAAACTGAATTGAACTAAGTAAAGTGAAAACTGTACAGGAAGACAAGCGCAAGAGAATGACTTAGCTCAAGGTTATTTTCAGTTTGCCACTTAAGTTGTTAGTAACAGAGTTTACCACTTGCTCTTGAAATTCTCACCACCTTGTCCCTAACATTTTATCCATACAGCTAATAATTGCTAAGTGAACGTTCACTGGGAGGTAATTTATTGTACACAAATAGCCGCCAATTATGATCCCTTTTAAATGAGAGGGACATGTTTTGATTTGGTGAACTGACAGATTCATTCACTTAAATGTGGAATATGGTTTCGATTTAATTTCAGATTTATTTGCTTTAAGTTTTTGCTGTCAGTTGCTGGACTTGCTTTAAAATTTTTCTTCTGGTTGATTTCTTTATTTGCTGTATATTTGTTGACAGCTTTGAAAGATGCGGCCCTAGGCTGTTGATTACTCTGGGCACTCTTGTGTCTCAAATGCTCTTCCTTGAAGTTGTTTGTTATTGTTTAGATGTGACTGTGATCTCTTTTACCTAGCCCTCACATGTACAGGCCAGAGGCTGATGCCTGTGTCTTCCTCTATTGCTCTCTACCTTAGTTTTTTGAGACTGGATTTTCACTGAATCTGGAGCCCACATTTTGGCTGGACTGTCTGGCCAGCAAGCTGTGAGGATCCACTTGTTTTTGTCCTCACAGCACTGGAATTGGGAACATTCTCCACCATGCCATTTTATCTGCATGCTAAGGACCCCAAGTCCTTGCTCTGGTTTCATTTCTGTAACAGTAATAAATTACCCTGACAAAAGGCAACAACAATTATGAAAAAGGAGCATGCATTTAAAATGAATTTGAAAAAGAGCAAGTAGGTGTATATGGGGAGGAAAGAGAAGGGAGAAATGATATAATTATAATTCCAAAAAGTAAAAGAAAACTAATAAAAAGGAAATGTCCCAATTACACCTAATACTGTGCATATTAATACAAATTTTAAAAATAAAATAGAAATCATAATTACCATAAAAGGAAAAAAAGCAACTTAGGGGAGAAAGGGTTTATTTTAACTTATAATTCGAGGTTATAGTTCTTTATTGTGTGGAACCAAGAGCAGAGAGAACTGAATGCTCACTTGTGTGCTTGCAGGAGTTCAGTTTCATTTCTCCACTCTCAACAGGACTCCTTGCTCAGGGAATGGGGCCACCCACAGTGGTCTGGGTCTTCCCCACATCATTTGACTTAGTTAAGACACTATCCCACAGACATGCCCACAGGACAACCCAATGTAGATAGTCCCCCATAGTATACTCTTTTCTCAGGTTGTGTCAGGTTGACAATTAAAGGTAACCTCATGTTGGCATAGCAACCCTTGATCCACTGAGGCATCTCCTCAGCCCTTTTATTCCAATTAAAATGACAAATATTAACTCTCAGATCACATCATATACTTCACACAATAAATTCATCACACATATATACATATACATGTATAAACACAAATACACACACACACACACACACACACACACACACACACACACGCACACACACACATATATATATACACACACATGTGTATATATGTAAGCTATAAGACAGCCATGAAAGGTTAAAAATGCCACAGCAGAGTTCAAGAGGTGTCAAACAGGCCTGGGAGGCAGAAAGGGGGAGATGATAGAGATGCAAGACAACTGACCGTGCTTGGAGGTACTGCTGCTTCTGTGACAGAGTCAAGTCATCGCAGTGTCAGAGTTGAGCTACAAGAACGAGGTGCAGTAAGCAGTGTAGAGGTGAAGGGGCACATTTCCTTCACCCATGCCACCACATGGCACATGAGGGAGGGAGAAAGGGTGGCTCTCCTCTCATGTTCACAGGACTGGCTCACCTGCCCCGCTGCCAGCAGGGTCAGCTCAACACAGACTCCCACTACTGCATCACGGCCATGGACCAAGACAGGGCCCTTGGCAGCAGCACAGGCCTGGGAGTGGCCGTGGGAGTCAAGAAGGTCATCCACATCAGCCCATTCCTCACTACCGTCACCTCTTCAGATCTGCTTCTGGGGTCAGAGAACAGAAAAGCCACTAGATACTTAGGATAGGCAGTGGTAGCACACTCCATTAATCCTAGCATTCCAGAGGCAGAAATCCATGTGTTCAAGGATACAGCCAAGCATGGTAACTCACGCCTTTAATCCCAGAAAGCAAGCCTTTAATCCCAGGGAGTGATGGTAGAAAGCAGAAAGGTATATAAGGCATGAGGACCAGAAACTAGAAGCTTTTAGCTGGTTAAGCTTCAGGCTTTCGAGTAGCAGTTCAGCTGAGATCCATTGGGATGAGGACACAGAGGCTTCCAGTCTGAGGAAACAAGACCAGCTGAGAAGTTGCCCAGGTGAGGTTGGCTGTGGCTTGTTCTGCTTCTCTGACCTTCCAGCATTCACCCCAATAACTGGCCACAAGTTTGATTTTATTAATAAGAACTTTTTTTTTTTTTTTGGTTTTTCGAGACAGGGTTTCTCTGTGTAGCTTTGCGCCTTTCCTGGAACTCACTTGGTAGCCCAGGCTGGCCTCGAACTCACAGAGATCCTCCTGGCTCTGCCTCCCGAGTGCTGGGATTAAATGCGTGCGCCACCACCGCCCGGCTTAATAAGAACTTTTAAGATTCCTGATACCTCTCTCTCTCTCTCTCTCTCTCTCTCTCTCTCTCTCTCTCTCTCTCTCTCTCTCTCTCATTTGTCCAACCTGTGCTCAACTCACTCACTCACCACAATGGTGCCCTACCTGAGGTGGGAGCTGCTGTGGCTGTCCTCCACGCCTGGAAGCACGGAGCAGCTCATGGTTGATTCTGCCTCATTTATTTATTAAAGTGTCCTTTGCTTTTTGGTTATTTTCCCCCATTTTAACATTAAAAATTGGGAACTCATAGAAGGTAAAACATACTTCCCAAGTTCACACAGTTGGTGAGTAGGAAAGCCAGATTTGTGTTGAGTAATAAGATTTCAAAGTTCATATTCTGAATACTTAATTAGAATTCAGAAGGAGCTAATAACAATATTCCTGGGATGATAAATATGATAACTCACATTGGTTATAGCCCAATAATAAGGGGAGTGGCTATTGAGAACTCTGATTTAAGAGGGAAAGTTGTTTGTACCCAGGTTCTGGGATGACTACAAGATGGATTTTTTAGAAATTTTCAGAAAAAAATTTGACTACTTATGGAAGAGTGTAAGTGAAAGTCCTTGAACTAAATCCACAAATGTGAGAGCCTTCCACATGGAGATATTATTGAAATCATAAAACAAATTGTTAGGTGCTTCATCAGGCTTTTGCTGGTTTGGGGGTTATTGGGGATGGACTCTCCCCCTTGAATTAACTTTTGATTCTATCTCCTGTTTCCCTGGTAACTCGCTGCTTTTAAGGATGGGAAAATACCACAGTTTCACTCCTTAGAATCTGAGATATCGTGTGAGGGAGGGAGAAAGCATCAACCACTTCCTCCCCCACTTCGATCTAAAACACTGCGTGAGAATGGGGAAGTGGAGGCAGCAGGGTTGTTGAAGCCCATTATGGAAAGGCTGTCTTCTCCTGATAAAGCATGGGCATTTTACAGACTTATTATTATTTAAACATTTTTTCTTCAATTCTTTCCAATATACTGTTATGTGATATTTGGTCCCAATAATGGGGTTTGAAGTCTGCCTCAGTCCCTTGGTGGAGTCATGCCGTTCTAAATACTCCAAAGGTTACATACATGATTTCAAAGACATGCTTTTGTCTCCTCCCAGGAGTTAATCTAAATGGACCTGTCAGTCACGCACACAAGATAACACCCCTTAGAAATCTGCAGCTTCAAGAAATATGGTATATATCTGAAAATGTGATGAAGAGCTAGAAGGATTAATACCCTGTTAATGATGTAGGAGTGTACAAATCTATCTCCAAAGGCCCTCCCACTCACTGAAGCTGCTTCTGTCTTCTCTGCTTATTTTGTTTTATTTTACTTTATTATTTTTTTATTTTTATTTTTATTTATTTATTTTTTGGTTTTTCAAGACAGGGTTTCTGTGTAGCTTTGCGCCTTTCTTGGAACTTGCTTTGTAGACCAGGCTGGCCTCGAAATCACAGAGATCCTTCTGCCTCTGCCTCCCAAGTGCTGGGATTAAAGGCGTGTGCTGCTGCTGCCGCCGCCGCCGCCGCCGCCGCCGCCGCCGCCGCCGCCTCCACCACCACCACCACCACGCGGCTTCTGCTTAATTTATGGAGGTCTAACTCTGAAAGTATACTTTACTTTTATTTTCCCTCTTTGTATCTTTTTGAAAAAAATTCAGCCAACTTTTTATAGAATTAACACTTTGCCCTATGACCCAGAAATTCCACATCTGGGTAGTTACCCTAGAGAAAATATATGTTCACACAACATCTTGCTTATTCTTTTATTATTTTTATTTTCTGAGATAGGGCTTCACTCTGTAGTCAAAAATCTAATTTTGCTTCCTCTATGGGGTGGTTGGTACTATATATGTGGAAGAATCTAGAATCACCTGGGATGCCTGTAGACCTCTGGCATGTCTGTGAGGGAATGTCCAGATTAGAGTACTTGAGTAGGAAGTCTCACTTTAAGTGTGAACAGATTAATTCTACTTATTTTCCCAGAAGCTATCTGAGATATGGCTATGACAGTGAAGCCCCATTTGATGCTATCTCTTCTCTCTGGCCAGCCTTGTGCTGTTACTTCTTTTTTTCTTTTTATGAAAATAGATTTTTTTATCCTCACATAATATATCCTGATTATATTTTTCCCTCCCCCTACTCCCAGTTCCTCCTCCCCTTCCCTCCCATCAGGATCCACCACCTTTTCTTCTCTCATTAGAAAATAGGCTTCTATGGGATAATAATATAATATGACATAATGTAATATAAACAAAAACTAACATATTGGAATAGGACAAAATAAACCAACAAGGAAAAGAGCCCAAGAGAAGGCACTAGAAACATAGATGCAGAGACCCACTCAGGAATCCCATAGAAACACACTAAACTGTAAGCCATAATATATATGTAAAGGATCTGTAGGGTAAAAAGAGATATAATGTATACATAAATGAAAATAAAAGATGAAAAATAATATAGATTAAGAAAAGGAAAAGTCCTGAGATGACATTATAAGACAAAGCACCTCCAAAGATACTGTTGAGTTCATTTTCTGTTGGTCCTCTACTGCTGGACATGCAGCCCACCCTTAGAGTGGTTCATTTCTCTGGTGAGATTCCCTTGGAGAAGACTCAATTTTCATTTGCAAGTGGTTATCAATTGGAGACAGCTTCTAGATTGGAGATGGGGTGTGTGTTCATTCCTCCTTTCAGATCTAGGACCCCATCTGGTGAAGAGCTGTGCAGGTCCAGAGAATGCTGCTTCAGTCTCTATGAGTTCATGTGTGCACCCATCCTGTTGATTTAGAGGTGTTTTCTTGGTGTTCTCTGTCTCCTCTGGCTCTTACACTCTTTCTGCTTCCTCTTCGACAGGGTTCCCTGAGCTCTGAGTGGAGGGGTTTTATGGAAACATCCCACTTAGGGCTGAGTGTTCCCAGGTCTCTCACTCTCTACAAAATGTCTAGCTGTGGGTCTCTGTATTTTGTTCCCATCTGCTGTAGGATGAAGTTTCTTTGGCGATGGCTGATCAAGGTATTGATCTATGAGTACAGCAGAATGCTATTGGGAGTCATTTTATTGCTACCTTTTTTTCATTTTTGAATGGTAACATTTGTTTTTCCCCTGGGTCCCTGGGCTATGTAATCTCAGGTTCTTGATTACCCACACAGTGTTGGGTATGGGTGCCATCTCGTGGAGTGGACTTTAAGTCAAGTCAAATATTGGTTGGTTATACCCATAAGCTTTGTGCCACCATTGCCCTAGCATACCTCGTAGGCAGAACATCACTGTAGAGCAAAGGGTTGTGGCTGGATTGGTGTTTATACTTCTTTTTTGGTAGGGTGCAGAGTAACTTCCTGTTCTAAAGACACTAGAATGTAGGGGTGAAGGCTGTATGTAGCTCATGCTTCTTCTGATGCAAAGTGGAACCTCATACTGTTCGGTGGTTGGCTCTGGACTGTACTTGAAATCCACAGTCCCCCCAGAAGCTTAAGACCTGATATACATGAGCACATATGCAAAAAACTATTGTAGGCAAAACATCTTATATTCTACAATGTTGAAATAATATGTAGTTTAAACCAGAAATAAATAAAAGAAGAAAGTCAGTTTTCTGACCCTCAAGCTTTGGAAGCTGGAGATATTGAAAAAGGGAGAAAATATCAACACTGTTGTTTTTTGCTTGCTGCGTGCACTGGAGCAAGTCATTAGGTAACATGGTTTTAGAAAAGCCTGTCTAAGATTCATTTGGAAATGAAGTTGTCATGGCAACTGTCTCTGAAGCAACAGACAAAATCCCCTCAGAGCTTCCAGAGAACCTCCAACGTCTTCTTTGCACTTGGATCTGAGAAGCCTGCCTTATGGGCTTATTTTAATTTTGTTTTAATGAATTGCCTTTCCCTTTCTTTTTTGGAATGGGATTGGAATCCTTCAGACTCACTCTGGGATGTGGGCAATTCTGTGGGTGATTGATGAAACCTTGTCATTGTCACTGTTGAGCCAAGGATGAGCAGGGTCTCATTGACGTATACATATGACCTCAAAGTCTGCCCAGACCCATGTGCGGTGACTTTCGGTGTGCTTATCTAGAAGAAGATGGACTTCTGCTCTTATAAAGGTTTTCCAACTTCCCCAAGACCATTTTTTTTTGTCATTATTTTGGAGCAAAACCATCCTTAATGTGGTAGCTCAAATTTCCCTAAATTCAGAGATTTGTTTCATGGCTGTGCAATCAGCCATCCTTAAATATATATACACCCTAAACAGTAGGAACGAGGCCAAGTTTCCACAGAAAACTTCATTGGCCCTATATTTATATTTATAAAATCACTTCTTTAAAAATGGTTTTGACACTGTATGCGGCTCAGTGAAGACAACCCTCTGGTGGGAGACAGTTGGGTGCTGTTAGTAATGTACCTCGAGTTTAAGGAGCTCCGTGGGGTTGGCTCAAGATCCTATAATGTGTTATCTGGGTGCTCTATTCTTTTAAAGTGGGGAATGACAGATCTTCCTTATGAAGTTGTGAACAGTAAGTAGGACAGAATTATTTGTACATTGCCGTTGGATCCTTTGTCTCCACATGACGTTCCTGGGCCAGATGTGGTGTTTTGTATATAGTAAGTGCATCAGTACAGAATAGCAAAAATGTATTTTCCCATAATACTTTGTTTTTCACTGTGCATATAAAGATGCAACTTCAGTGAACAAACAGATTATTAAGAGCCGCATGATGCATTATTAAAGGTGTGTTTATATGTGTGTATGTGTGGTAGAGGGCAGACTGCTGACAATGGATATGTGAGTCCTCTGTAACGAACTCACTGAGATCTCTAATCCAGAATCAAAGTCTTTAGACCCCTGTGACCCACAGTGCCAGGACATTATGCTGTCCTTCTGTGCAGAGATTATACAGGAGCCCCAGGGCAAAGGAAGAATCAGAGGACACGTTCTGCAGTTTAGCTAGGGAACCAAGGAACACTAGAGGTTTTTTTTTTTTTTTTTTATCATAAAAGTAAGGAAGCAGAAGCAGATGGGTAGGAGCTCTACCTTCTTTTTCTCCCAGAGCTATTTGTGACCAGAAGCTGTAGAGAGAAGCCATGTGGCTACAAATGGAAAGGTTTAAGTGCCTGCCTGACCCACAGTGTCTTGTGGAGACTAGTTAGAGTTTGAAAAAAAGGAGCCCGAAGATCAGAGTTCACAGCTGCTTCAACTCACTAGCCTGGAGACTTGGTACAAGTTGCTTAGGCTCAGGGTCCTCACCTGTAAAATGGGCAGAGTTGTAATGCCACACAGCATTGGACATACTCTGTAAACATTTCCTTTCTTTTATCTTAGCTTTCAATGTACGGCTTCACACATTTACACAATTACTGTTGTTGCACAACTTCATCTTCATGCTATGTTTACTGCAGTCCCCAGTATGGTTGGAAGGTCTGGACAGTGTCAAATGGCTTCCATCTTTGCAGAATCACTCTAGAGAAGGGCCTCAAGTTTTAACCAGCTTCATCTTGGCTGCAGACGGAGGGGAGTACAGAAGAGAGGGCCACAATAGAAGCTGGTGTGCCTAGATGGTCTATCCTGTCTCAATTGCTACTCCGTCTAGATCATTCGGACCCTCTGAGTTGTATCACCATTCACTCTTCAAGATGAATTTCACTGAGCCAGTTCCCAGAATAAAGCACCATGGGAACCATGGGAATAGAAGGACAAGGATAGGGGAAGGCCATGTTGTTGAAACTCTAAAATCTCTGCGTGGATGCTGTTTTCAAGAATGAGGGAATGAGAATCTCTCTATGACTCCTCATTTCTCTCACTGAACCTTCTGAGGGATGATTGCTAAGAACTCCTCCTCCAAGAAAGGTCCCTCCTCTGGCCTTCACTGACTAGCTGGGACTCTGGATCCCACTCTTACTGTTTTGAGATTTCCCCATTACCATGGTGGGGAATCGACCTGACCACAGGGAGAGGACTGAACTCTCACCCACAGACTTCCATGTATTTATTTCCTTTTAACATTGTCCTTTGGAGAGACTGAGTTTTTAGTATTATCCCCTCCAAGCTAATGACTTCACTTCAGATGACTTCCTTTGTAGGGGATAGGGCATATGACTAAGCTTTCCTCTTATCACCTGAGTCCTTCACACTGGGATGGTAGTATATAACAAGTGAGCAGCTGTCTGTAACCTCTGGTGTATGTCACGCCTTCTCAGATCTGCTTACTTCACTAGCTGCTTGGATGTATTGATGATGAGGAGTTTTTGAACTATGGCGTTCATGGGGAATTGTGTTTTCTGACCTTTTCTAGACAGTCTCATCAATCACTATTATGTGGCATTATTTTCCTCCTTGAATTGCCCTGCAATCATTCTTCTTCTTTTTTTTCAGGTTACTTTACACTGTTTTATCTGTGAGGGGGTGCCATGTTAGCTCCTCAATTATGGACTTCACTGTTTTTCCTATGCTTCTTCACTCATTAATTCATCCAGCACTGAAGGGTCACCAAGTGGCATTTCATCAGCCAACTGTCTTCATATGAGGATTTAGTGATGAGTCCAAGGTTTTTTGGGCTCCTACCCTGGGGTATGTAACACTCTTGGAAGTACTGCTGTTCCAGGTCAATTTGTGGACTGGACAGAACAAGCTCCTCATTCCAACTCCCAGCTCCAAAAATCTATTTAATACACTGTCCTTGAAGAGATGAGCTATCAGACATTAAGCTGATGAGAGCAGATACTACACTTGGTTTTAGCCAAAAGGCTGAGCAGCGGCACCAAGAAAAGTTTTTTTTTAATTGCTGCAGCCACTGGCATCAAGGTTTTCAGTGTTGCCTGCTTGATTTCTTCTCCTGTCCTGTCCTCCCTCCCTCCTTCCCCAACCCCTTCTCCTTGTTCTTTTTCTTTTCTTCCTTCTCTCACTCTGTCACTCACTCTTTTTAAAGACTGTCTATGTAGCTTCAGGTAGCCTGGAACTGGTGATGCAGAACAGGCTGACCGCAAACTTGTGCTGAGCCTTCTGCCTCTGCCTCCCGAGTTCTGGGACGGCCACACAAATAACTTACAAATTTTATTACTTACAATCTCTGCTCTTCTTCTTTTCCATATTAGCTCCAAAAGTAGCAGTTTAAAAATATTTGGTACTAGTCAGTCCCACGTAATTGCAGTTTTTCTCTTCTTTGAATGAGGAACTTTTATGTACCTCAAACTGCATTTAACACCTGGACTTGAGGGAATTATTTTCCCTATTTATATCAACTCCTAACCCATTCATCTGAGGAATAAAAGTGTAAAACTCCCACAGAAAACATTTAACAGAATATCTACTCTTAAAAAAAGTTTATTTAATTTATTTATTTATTATTATTATTTGTGTGTGTGTGTGTGTGTGTGTGTGTGTGTGTGTGTGTGTGATGCATGCTTCTGCTGAGGCCAGAAAACAGCATCACAACCCCTGGAGCTGGTATTACAGGTGGCTGTGAACCACCTGATGTGGATGCTGGGAATTGAACTTGAATCTTCTGAAAGAGCTGCAGATGCTCTTAACAGCTGAACCATCTTTCTAGCCTAGAATAAATACTCTTAAATTTGTTTGTTTCTGAAATCAAGTAGAAGCTCCAAAGACTTTTTATTAGTGTGGCTTTTTAGTGTTACAATTATTTTTCCAACAAGTAATACAATTTCCATTGTCTTCTATCATTTATAGAGGGGATTTTAACTTTTTCTCTTAATGAGTTTATATCCCTTTATCTTTATCCATAGTTCTTCCTCATTTTAAGACACAGTTTTTGTAATGGCAGAATATTTGATATTAAATTTGTTTGGAAATTTTTTAGTTCACCTATGTATATCATATAGGTACACTCTGGAGATTAAAAATTTGCCTCTTATCCAAGAACAAAAACACCTGGTGCTGGCATTGGGATCCTGGCTTGAATCCCAATCTATTATGGTTTTTATTATGAAATATTTTCTTGCCTTCCATTTTTCTTGGAAGATTTAATTTCTCATGCTAGTTGACCTAACACATTTCAGTAATTTCATATTTTTTTATTTTTCACAGGATAATTTTAATATACCATATTTCGCAAGAGTGTAGGAGGTAAAATATTTTGTTGAGTTGGCCTTGGCAAAATGACAAGATTGGTATTGGATGAGTTTGTAGTATGTGTAAAGGAAGCATGTTTGGTTTCATATAGGAATAAACATGGTGTCCTCAGACTTGGTGGATGGAGCCTTAGGCACACAGTTTAGCAGAATATACCATCTAAAAGAGACATACATGTTAAAGAACTTGTATTTAAAATATACAAAGAGGTCAGGAGTAATCTGGATGCCCCTCAAAAAAAAAAAGCTATTCCTGGGCGGTGGTGGCACACGCCTTTAATCCCAGCACTTGGGAGGCAGAGGCAGGCGGATCTCTGTGAGTTCGAGGCTAGCCTGGGCTACCAAGTGAGTTCCAGGAAAGGCGCAAAGCTACATAGAGAAACCCTGTCTCGAAAAACCAAAAAAAAAAAAAAAAAAAAAAAAAAAAAGCTATTCTATTGCTCTTGCCCACCATAACTTGGTAGTAAGACTGTGCTGCTGGAAATGTCACACAGTTTGACCACAGGACATGGAATAATCAAGTTGGTGCTGACTTGGAAACTTCCTGCTGCTTTCATAGAAGATGCTACGAAGATTGCTAGGGCAGAAACATCAATAGTCTTACCCAGCAGTGAGTCCTGTGAACACAGTAATGACTGCTGGGCAAGATATGTCCATGGGTGCAGTCATGACATGAATGTTATGGAGCAACAAACCACTCCTTGACTGCTTGGTGGACAGGGGGAATTAAGTCCTCAACAATGGTTTGACCAGTTTATTTATTCTTGGTGGTATCTTTGATAGATAGGATTTAATGGAATAAGAAGGCTTAATTGGGTGGGGTAGGGGATGTGAGGGCAGGGTAGAGGAAGACATATAGGGAGAGATAATTAAAACTAAAGACCTTTCCACAATAACCAAAACTGACATCAGGCAAACAAAAGTGACAGAATAGATAGACATGAACAGACACACATAAATTGGGACATTATATTCTTGTAATTAATTCTTGTGTTTTAATCTTATTCAGCTCCTCCTCAACTCCTCCCAGATCCATCGCTTCTTTCTCTACCCACCCAACTTTGTGTCCCTTTTCCCTCTCCTGCCAATTAAGTCCAATTTGTGCTGCCCATATATTCTTCAGTGCGTGGCCTTTCACTGGAGTTTGGTCAACCTAATAGGGCCAACACTCTTGACAAACATGAGCTCTCCCTTTCCCAGCAAGTACCAATTGCCAATAGTTCCTTGGTGAGGATTTGGGCTTTGTTCCTACCTCCTCTCTCCGTGCTGGGATTTGGTCTGGTTTGAACTTGCACAAGGTTTGTGCGTGCTGCCGTATTGCTGTGTATTCATACGTGTAGGAGCACTGCTGTGTTCACTCATCATCTCTGGCTCTTACAGTCTTCTCGCCCTTAGTTTACAATGACCCTTGATCCTTGGGAGTGTGGGATCTGATCTAGATATCGTATTTAGGGCTGAGCACGCTGCAGTCTCTTATTCTCTGTGCCTTGTCAGTTGTAGGTCTGGGCGTTTGTCACTGCCTACTGCCAATAGAAGCTTCTGTGATGAGTGTTGAGAGATTAATCTATTGGCATAACAATAAATCAATAGAAGTCAATTTAATATTATGTCCACTTAGCAGCATAATAGTGGTAGGCTCAGGCCTAGGGCTTATGATCTGTCTAACCACATACTCTTGGCCTAACAATGATATCAGGTATGAGTTGCAACTTTTGGAGTGAACTGTAAATCCAATAAGAAAAGTGGTTGGTTACTCCCATGGTGTTCATGCCACTATTGAATCAATGTCTTACCCAGCCAATCAGCTAAATGTAAGCCCTCCACTTTTATTCACCTTTAACAAGCTGTTTTAGTTACATTAGATTCTTAACATTTTAACTAATTTTTAATTAGCTCATAAATTCCAATAAAAAACTCCTACTCATATTTTGTCAGGAATGCCTTAAATACATGGATAGTAGACATTTATACTCTCCTTATCAATAAATGGGAGTGACTATTTTAATTTCTCTAATGCAGCATCTTTAAATTTTTTTCCAATTTCCAAATGATAATTGAAGAACAAATTTTTGTGTTGTTTTGTTTTGCATTTCTCTTATTATGAGAAAGATTGAGAACGTTTTTGAATATTCAATGGCTACTGATTTCTTATATGCAGTGTTTTATTCTTTGCTCCTTTTCTTCTGAGATTTTGATTCTTTTGTTTTCAATTGTAATATTAGAGATGTTAACTTTTTTACTTGAGGTATGTTATATGCATTTCCTTCATTTTGTAATTTGGCTTTTGACTTCTCTTTTAATATTTTAAAAAGCTTGCTTTTGATTAAATTTATTAATATTTTACAATTTCTGATATAATCACAGTTATAAATGCTTTATAGCTTCTTAGTTAATAAAGCTATGTACCTAATATTCTATTCTGTTTGAATCATTTCATGTTTTTAACAGGTAGATGTCTGATTTATTTATAAGTTATACTGATGTACAGTGTGAATGAATCCAACTTTATCTTTTTCCATATGGCTATCCACTTACTCCATTGCCATTTACAAAAATGTCCATCTTTTTCTAATTTTGAGTGTCTGCCTTTATCACATAGTAAATGTCAAGGCAGTTGGGCTATTTCTGAGTTTTCCATCCTGTTTGATTGGTCCTTTGGTCTACCAGTAAGCCAATCCCACACTGCTTTAACTATAGAAACTTCATTATGTTCTCTTATCGTCAGGGTAGCTTCCCACATACTCTTCTTTGGGGGATTTGCTGAGTATTTATGTTTAACCATAACTTCTGTAATTAATTTGGCTAGCTTCACAAAAAAATTATGATAGCATAGATGCATTAAGATCTGTTTTTTTTTTTTTTAAGTTGACAAATAAACCAGGGAGGGGCTTTCCCACACTCTGGATCTTGAAGCTTCTAGTCTTGAAGTGTGGTACAACTTCCCATTTCTTCGGGTTTGCATCAGTACCTTTGGCAATGTTTAATAACTTGATTTATTTCTCTTCTGCATACATTTTATTGGTTTTATGTTTGTGAATGATTTTATGACTGTAATAAGGTAATATCTTTCATTAGGCTTTCTATTATTATTTGGTTATATGAACTATACTAATAAATATGTCAGTTTTATACTTTGTAATATATTTTGTCATTTATAGAATTTTTTATTTTTAAATGTTTCTTTTTGATTGTCATAATAACTGTGTGTATGAAGTTCAGTGTGATGTTCCAATCCACATATCCATTGTATAATGACCAAGTCAGGGTAATTAGCTTAACTGTCACCTCAAGCATTATTATTTCTTTATGGTGAGTATATTAAAAACATGTAAAAGTTTGTGCTTATTTACTTCCAACTTTTATGCCTCTTATTCTTTCCCCCTTTACATCAACATTTTCTAATACTTTTAATACAGTGTTAAACAATAGTGAAGACTTTAAGCTTCATGGCTTTGTTCTGTCTCCTAATTAGAAAAGAATTTCAAATTAAGTTGCTACCTTTTGATCTAAGAATTAAATATTTTACTGTTAATTGGTTTGGATCTGAAATGTTCCCCAAAGGTCCATATGCTAAAGTCTTGTTCCCCAAAGCATGGAGCTTCTGGGAGGTGGTGAAACCTTTAGGATGTAGGGCCTATTTGGAGGAAGTTTGGGTCACTAATGTGTGTCCTTGAAAGGTACATCAGGACTCTGGCCCCTCTTCTTTTTTCTTGGCTTCCTGGTTCCTTTGAGGTCAATAGGCTACCTCTGTCATGCACTCCCACTGTGGTGTCCTCAGAAGCTCAACAAAACCCCAAACAAAAACAACTAGCCAGCCACAATCACAACAACAAAACATATCCCCAGAGACCAGGGACTGAAACTTCTGAAACAATGAACCAAAATTAACGATTCCTCTTTCAGCTTATGAGGCAAAAGGAATCACACTTTTCAACCTCAATGAATTATTTACTTGTTATTGACTCTTTCATTTTTGGGTAACTGCAGACTCCTAGGTGGCTGTAAGAAACAAAGATCCCATGCACCTTTTAATCATTTTCTAGCACTAGTATGGTTTAACAATACTTCAGTACAATATAACAACCAAAATATTGCCATTGGTACAGCCAAGATACATAACAATTCATTGCCACACGGGTCCCTTGTTTCCATCGCCTTTTCATATCCATACCTTCCTCCTCCAAAAAGGAACGCGTTATTCATGCACATTGCAACTTGCATACATTTCAATAGAATTATGCTGTATGAAAAAAAGCCAATCTCAGAGATTAAGTACTGTATGATTCCATTATATAACACAGTTGAGATGAGGAAAGGATAGAAACAGGGAACACGTTAGTGGTTGTCTGAACTGAAATTATCCCTACACTGCCCACTCCGATTTTTTAAACACTATCTTCCTTCAAATTATTATGAGAAAAATATGTAGCATTATTTAAGAAGATAAACCTACACAAACAGCACCATCATTTAGTTAATACCATGTTTTAGAGGAAAACATTTTTAGCAATTGAGTGTAATTTAATATTTATATTCATTTAAAATGCAGAAATTATGGAAATATGGAATAATTACTGAATAGAAATATGAATCATTCATGCAGTGAACTTATACCTTAGCCAAAATAATGGAGAATATGTACTAAATCTTGCCTCCCA
Source organism: Peromyscus leucopus (assembly GCF_004664715.2). Taxonomy (NCBI): domain Eukaryota; kingdom Metazoa; phylum Chordata; class Mammalia; order Rodentia; family Cricetidae; genus Peromyscus; species Peromyscus leucopus. Next base: position 35,276,742 of record NC_051069.1, on the reverse strand, counting down.
ATATGAAGTATCTTTAGAAAAATGTCACTGTGATTACGTGTGATCCTTCCCTGCTGTCTCTGTGCAGAACATCACTGCTTCCACAGAGCCCATGGTAAGATGACATTTTCTCCTCTCGCTCTTCTTCATGCATTGGTTTTGAGTCCTTTTTGGGGGAAAGTTTCCACTGATATTTGGTAACATAGAAAAAAACAGGTATTTTACTGAAAAAGCCAACACAGATATTTTGCTCTGGAGAGGCTGTAGGTACTTTAACTGAGTGATTGCCAGGTCCCTAGACTCAGTAGAAATTCCAGCTTTGACTCAACTTTGCTCCTTAAGCTGAGTCTAAAGAAGTTTGTGCTTCTACCTTGGGATGTGCAGTCTTTTTGGAAAAGAAAATCCCATACAGAAGTAAAAGCGTGTTGTTACAGAAGTGTTCAGGTGAGTATGTGAATATGTCTCTGGATTTTCTTTAAGAGTTCTGATCTAGATAAATATAAAAGAAGCCCTCCTTTACATATCACCCAATGGTCCAGGCATCATGGATGAATGGTGCTTGCTTTCTTCAATTGTAGATGACTTTCCAAAGACACATTTGTCTTGAGATCACGGTTCCCATCAAACTCTGTTTTCCCAACATCTGTTTCTTAAGCTGGTGGATTTATGATACTGTGCTTATGACTGGCCATCTTTATCTCAGACAAACTATCATTTTCACTGTTCTGCTTCTTTTTTTCTTGAGACAAACCCTAAGTTTGTATTTTTCTTTAAATTAGGTAAATACATGTACCCATTTCACCTTCTGGGACCAGGGACTACACCAGTGCTTTTCAAATTTAAGTGTGATAGTGATAGTAGCCATCCCATTATCAATTAGATTATATTCCAAACTTTATTCTATGTGTGCACATCTTTTATAAAGTTTAATTTATAGATTAAGCACATTAACAGATTAACAACAATGACAATAATACAGAACAATCAAAACAATATACAACTGTTTCTTGGGACCCATTGAGATCAGTTCCTTAATCTGTCATTGATATCAGAATCCAGCTCTGCTTTGAGCTCTGAAGTTAAGTTCCTTGTACAAAATGGTGCAGCACTTGGATATAATAAATGCAAATCTGTATGCAAAATTTCCTGTATAATTTAAACATCTCTAGATGATTTATGATACCACATATAATATAAATGCCATATTATTTAGGATATGTTCAGGGGTCTTTTAAAATATTTTTTATTTCATGGATGATTGACTTTGCACATACATAATCCATAGATGTAGCAGGAGACTGAATGCACTGTAATAAAAGTTATTTTAGATATGCAAATTGGTTAATCATGGAATTTCATAGCTTATATTCTTTTTTGTAACTACGGTTTTAATATTAGTTTAACAGACAGAAATATAGGTAAAAATCAAAGAATACACTGTTGCTATGGTTATCTGTTGTGTGATATTTTGATTGTGTTCTGACAAATAGAGCTTGCATGGAGTCAGAGGGAAGAGTTAGCCACTAGCTGACCAAAATTAACCATAGAGGTTTGGAGGACTGTAGACAGAGAGGAGACAGGAAGTAGTAAGGCAAGGCTAAGGGGAATCCTGGCCTTTTTGGACTGAGGAACAGAAGAGGTAGGAGGCAACTGGTGGCTACTCCCTGCTTCTCTGATCTTTCAGGTTTTTTCCCCCAATATCTGACTCCAGATTTTTTTATTGATAAAGATTAATTAGATTAATGCTTCATCTTGCACCTTTGGACTACAAACTGCTCAGGACAATTTCAACGTGGCTAGCTGAGATGGTCCAGCCTCATAGACTTCTTTAGCCAAGACTTCAGATAAGCCCTGCACTTTCCCATTACACAGAGACTGTACAACAAATGATACAGCTAGCTCTTCCAGGACTACAATTATCCCATTTTTTTCCAGGTTCCTCTAAAGATGCCATCACCCTCAGACAACAGGAAGTAATTTTAAGAACATGATGCCCACATTCCCAAGAGGTGGGGTGGGCAGTTTTTGCTCATTCAGTGGGTTATGGATATTTGTCATAGTTAAGGGTGATTGGGTACAAGTTGTTATTGGTAATGGTCAGGAAAAAATCTGAACAAAGGAGTTTAGATTCAGAGATCTTGTTCTGAAAAGAAAAGGGGGGGAATATAGAAATGATAGGGTAAAAGGATAGATCATTGAAGCTACTTTTAAATCCCAAAAGCAACAACTAGTCTTAAATATTTCACATTGGTATGGATTTTGTATATTAATACAAACTTAAGGTTATTTTTGTTAGAACATTCTATACATATGTTTCTACTCTTGTTCAAGGTATTATACCTATAAATCTCATTTAACAGTGTAATGTAAATTTCTAGTCCTTGAAAGTTATTATTATAAACTATTTAGGATAATAAAGAAATGCAGGTTAATAGTTAGTCACCCATTACAATCAAATTTGTAGTCATGTTAGGCATGTTTTCAAAGGCAAACAGAGATATATTTTAGATAGAAAGGTCATCTTCAAACCCTTCAGACATCTACAGAATATGGTATTTAAGATGTGTTAATAACATAAGGTTTTTTATGACAATGAGACATATCTGCTTCTGGCAATACCAATCTATTTCAGAGAAGGTGATTAGCAACAAAGGAACTCCATATGGAGTATGCTTTCTTTGTGGCAAAAGTAGCTACCAGGCAAGAAACTGCCCTTGCCTCAACTGTTGATAGTATGCTGTCTAAATTGGACAAGCAGGACACAAAAGAAAGTGACTGCTGAACTTTGCCAAGACCAAGTAGGGAAGTTCTTTAAAATTTCCTGCTTCTTTGAAATGTCTGTTAGACATTTGGCTGGTGGGCCAAAGATGGAAGCCCCAATGTTACAGAAAAACCTAGGCTGATTGTTCAGGCATCCAGATGTTTCTGTCATTAGGTAACATTTCATTCTTTAGGGGTCTTTGACAGAGTTGAAGACTAGGTAGTCATATTTAAAGTTTTCCTTAGTTATGATAAAAGGTAAATTATATATAAAACTTTAGAGTCATAAAAATAAATAATAGAGTATTTTCTCTAAATTTACCAAATACAAATGAACTGGATATTGTAACTGTAATTCTTTTTTTTTAATTTTTTTAAATTTATTTTACAATACTATTCAGTTCTACATAATAGCCACAGATTCCCTTGTTCTCTCCCTTCCTGCCCTCCTCCCCTTCCCCCCAGCACACCCCCCATTCCCACCGCATCCAGATCAAGGTCTCCCCCGAGGAGGACTGGGATCGACCTGATAGACTCAGTCCAGGCAGGTCCAGTCCCCTCCTCCCAGATTGAGCCAAGCGTCCCTGCATAAGTCCCAGGTTTCAAACAGCTAACTCATGCAACGAGCCCAGGACCTGGTACCACTGCCTAGATGCCTCCCAAACAGATCAAGCCAATCTACTGTCTCACCTATTCAGAGGGCCTGATCCAGTTGGGGGCCCCTCAGCCTTTGGTTCATAGTTCATGTGTTTCCATTCATTTGGTTATTTGTCCCTGTGCTTTATCCAACCTTGGTTTCAACAATTCTCGCTCATATAGACCCTCCTCTTTCTCACTAATTAGACTCCCAGTGCTCCACCAGGGGCCTAGCCATGGATGTCTGCATCCAGATTTCTCAGTCCTTGGATGGGGTTTATGGCACAACTATTAGGGTGTTTGGCCATCCCATCACCAGAGTAGGTCAGTCCCGGCTGTCTCTCAACCATTGCCAGCAGTCTTTTGTGGGGGTATCTTTGTGGATTTCTGTGGGCCTCTATGAGGTTTGTAGGCAAATGGATGGATCTAGAAAAAATCATCCTGAGTGAGGTAACCCAGACTCAGAAAGACAAATATGGTATGTACTCACTCATAGGAAGATGCTAGATGTGGAACAAGGATGACTGGACTGCTACTCACATCACCAGTGAGGCTACCTGGAAAACGGGACCCCAAGAAAGACACGGAGAAATGGATGAGATCTACATGAACAGCTTGGACATGAGTGGGAGCAATGAATGGCGAGGGTTGAGGGAAAGAGAGCGGGAGATCCTAGCTGGATCAAGAAAAGAGAGGGAGAACAAGGAATAGGAGACCATGGTAAATGAAGACCACATGAGAAAAGGAAGAAACAAAGAGCTAAAGAGGCCCACAGAAATCCACAAAGTAACTGTAATTCTTAATAACTGTTTTGTTATATATAGTTTTACTATGTTAAGGTTAAAACCTTCCTTTATAATTAGACAAAAAGGGGAAATGCTATAAAATAATCCTTCTGTACACTGTGAATATATATTACTTTCATTGGTTAATAAAAAACTGACTGGCTGGTAGCCAGGCAGGAAGAATAAGCGGGATAGCCAAACTGAGAATGCTGAGAGGAATAAGGGTAGAGTCAGTGGAGTCAGCAGGAGACACAGAGGGAGCAAGAAATGCTGGAGGACATGTAAAGCTATGAGCCACATGGCAATACATAGATTAATAGAAATGGGTTAATTTAAGTTGTAAGAGCTAGTTAGTAATAAGCCTGAGCTATCAGCTGAACATTTGTAATTAATATAAGCCTCTGTATGGTTACTTGGGAGTGGCACCTGGGAAATAAAACTCCACCTACAGTTATCATCTATTTAATGGAAGCATTTGAGGATAATATATCCCTGATTATTTTTTTATTATTGAAAATAGATTTTTTTCTCATATAACACACTCCAACCATAGTTTATCCTCCCTCCACTCCTCCTATTATCTCCACTCCCCTTTACCCCAGATCCACTTTTCCATGCCCTGCACTTTCTGTATGGCCAGGAACCTGAGATTGGATAGCCCAAAGTTCTAGAGTGGAACCAAACACACCTGGAAAAAAAAAATCAATGAAATGATTCCTAATGATATTCTGCTATACTCAAAGATTGGTGCCTTGTCCAGTTATCATTATTGAGGCTTCCTCAGAAGAAGATGGGTGCAGGTGCAGAGATCCACAGCCAGACATTATACACAGAGAGAATCTAAATTGGAGGTCTTTGTTGGATCCTTCCTGTTGGAGATTGGGAAACCCCTCTGAAGGAGAGGAAGTTTTGTAGGAGTCAGAAAGGATGGAGGACACCAGAGAACATGGCCCACTGAATCAACTAAGCAGGGCATGTATGGGCTTACAGAGACTGAAATGGCAAGCATGAGGCCTGTGTGGGTCTGTACTAGATCTTCTGTATTTGTTATGGCTGTTAATTTGGTGTTTTTGTGGGCTCCTAACCATGGGAACTGTTATATCCCTGACTCTTTTGCTTGCTCCTCAGACTCTTTTCTTCCTATTGGATTGCCTTGTTCAGCCTTGATATGAGGGCTTTTGCCTAGTCTTATTGTATATTGCTTTGTCCTGTTTGGCTGTCATCTCTTGGAGGCCTGCCCCTTTCTGAATAGCTGATATTTGTTAACCATCATTGACTATGGGTAACTGAACACATGACTACTATAATGAAATACCTGGCAGAGCATCTAAAATGCAGTTTATGGGTCCCTCCTCCAGAGTTTCCAGTTTGATGGCACTTGAGTGGTGTTTAAGAATGTTTTAAACAAGTTAAAAATTGTCATTTTGTGTGTATGTACGTATATGTGTGAGTGCACATGCTGTGGCATACATATGGAGTCCAGAGAACAAGTGTAGAATAATTTCTCCCCTTCTATCTTGATGTGGGTTTCAGGGTTTGAACCTAAATTTCCAGGCTTGCATTGCAGATGTTTTTACCTACCGAGTCACTTTGTTGGCTTGGACTTAAGAATTTTTATTCCTAAAATGTTCCCAAGTGGGGTGTCTCCTCTCCTAGCCCAAGAGTCCTGTCTCTAGGACCCAGGCCCCGGGGTACACTACTTGTCCCCCTTTCCCCCACCCATCATTGCCCCAGGTGCAGGGCAGCAGGGAAGACTCCTGCAGGCAGGCATCTGCACCAATTCCCTCTCCATCAGACCAGACCCCGCAATCTACAAGACCCACTCCCTATCCCAATCCCACCATCTCCCTGAGACCTCAGTGGCTCCTTGAGACACAGAATCCACCAGCTCTGATTAGACCAAGGGACTAAGAGCTCTGATAGAACCAAGAGAGTCTCCCTGAGACACAGAATCTGCCAACTCTGATTGGACAAAGAGCTCTGATTAGACCAAGAGCTCTGATTGGACCAAGAGTGGCCCCCTGAGACACAGACACAGCAAGCACAGAGGAGTGGACCAAGAGTATCTCCCTCAGACACAGACACCTCTTGCAACTATTTGAGTGAGAGATGGGTAAATGCCAGTGCAAAAATACATACAACAGCATAAAGAGCAATATGGCATCAACGGAACCTAGTGGTTCTACAACAGCAGGACCTGAACATCACAATGTAGAAGAAGCAGAAGAAAATGACCTTAAAAATAACTTTGTGAAGATGATAGAGGTCTTTCAAGAGGAAATGAAAAATTCCCTTAAAGAAATTGAGGAAAAGACAAACAAAAAATTGGAAGAAATCAATAAATCCCTTAAAGTAAGCCAAGAAAACTAAGAAAAAGCAATTAAACAGGTGAAAGAAACAGTTCAGAACCTGAAAATTGAAATAGAAACAATGGAGAAGACAAAAACTGAAGGAATGCTGGAAATAGAAAATCTGAGTAAATGAACAGAAACTACAGATGCAATCATGACCAACAGAATACAAGATGGAAGAGAGAATCTCTGGCACGGAGAATACAATAGAGGAAATAGATTCATTAGTCAAAGAAAATACTAAAGCCAAAAAAGTCATAACACAAAATGTCTAGGAAATCTGGGACACCAAGAAAAGGCCGAACCTAAGAATAATAGGGATAGAAGAAGGAGAAGAATGCCAACTCAAAGGCACAGAAAATATATTCAACAAAATCATAGAAGAAAACTCTCAACTTAAAGAAGGAAATGCCTATGAAGAAACAAGAAGCTTATAGACCACCAAATATACTAGACCACCCCCCCAAAAGTTCCCTTGCCACATAATAATAAAACCACTAAACATACAGAATAAAGACAGAATGTTAAGAGCAGCAAAGAAAAAAAGCCAAGTGACTTATAAAGGCAAACCCATCAGAATGACACCTGACATCTCAATGGAGACTCTGAAAGCCAGAAGGTCCTGGACAGACATAATGCAGACACTAAGGGACCACGGATGCCAGTCGAGACTACTATACCCAACAAAACTTTCAATCACCATAGACAAAGTGCACGAGACATTTGAAGACAAAACAAGATTTAGACAATACCCATTCACAATCCAGCCCTACAGAAAGCTCTAGAAGGAAAACTCTAACCTAAGGAAGTTAGATGCACCCACAAAAACACAGGTAATAGATAATCTCACATTAGCAAATCCCAAAGAAGGGAAACACATACACACACACACACACACACACACACACACACACACACACACAACCACCAAAAGATAACAGGAATTAACAATCACTGGTAATTAATATCCCTTAAAATCAATGGACTCAATTAATCTATAAAAAGACACAGGCTAGTAGAATGGATACGAAAACAGGATCCATCCTTCTGCTGCATACAAGAAGCACACCTCAACTTCAAAGACAGGTAGTATCTTGGAGAAAAAGGCTGGGAAAAGACTGTTCAATCAAATGGACTTAAGAAGCAAACTGGCATAGCTATCCTAATATCTAACAAAATTGGCTTCAAACTAAAATCAGTTTAAAAAGATTGGGATGGATATTACATATTCATCACAGGAAAAATCCACCAAGATGAAGTCTCAGTTCTGAACATTTATATCCCAAATACAAGGGATACACATATGTAAAAGAAATATTACTAAAGCTTAAATCACACATCAAACCCCACACACTAGTAGTGGGAGACTTCAACACCCAAATCTCACCAATGGACAGGCCTGCCAGACAGATAAGTAACAGATAAATAAAGGATTTAACAGATGTTATGACTCAAATGGATTTAACAAATATCTACATAACATTCCATCCTAACACAAAAGAATATACCTTCTTCTCAGCACCTCATGGAACCTTCTCTAAAGTTGACCACATACTTGATCACAAAGTACATCTCATCAGATACAAAAAAGTTGGAATAACCTCCTGTATTCTATTGGATCACCATGGCTTAAAGTCAGATTTCAGCAACAACAAAAATTACAGAAAACCTACAATCTCATGGAAACTGAATAATGCTCAACACAATCACCAATGAATCAAGGAAAAAAATAAAGAAATTAAAGATTTCCTAGAATTCAATGAAAATGAATGTACAACATACCCAAACTTATGGGACACTTTGAAAATAGTGCTAAGAGAAAAATTCTTAGCTAAATGCCTGCATAAAGAAGTTGGAGAAATTTTACACTAGTGATTTAACAGCATACCTTAAAGCTCTAGAACAAAAAAAAAAGCAAACTCACTCAGGAAGTATAGACTCCAGGAAATAATCAAACTGAGGACTGAAATCAATAACATAGGAACAAAGAAAACAATACAAAGAATCAATGTAATAACGAGTTGGTTCTTTAAGAAAATCAACAATATAGAAAAGCCCTTATTCAAACTAACCAAAAGGCAAAGAGAGAACATCAGAAATGAAAAAGGAGAGAGAACAGCAGACAACTAGAAATCCAGAGAATTATCAGGTCATACTTCAAAAACTTGTACTCCACAAAATTGGAAACTCTAAAAGAAATTGACAATTTTCTGGATAGGTACCACATATGAAAATTAAACCAAGACCAGATAAACAATCTAAATAGTTCTATAACCCCCCAAAGAAATAGAAATTATCATTAAGTCTCCCAATCAAAAAAAGCCCAGGACCAGATGGTTTCAGCACAGAATTCTACCAGAATTTCAAAGAAGAGCTAAGACCAATACTCTTCAACTGTTTCTCTCAATTGAAACAGAAGCCAAACTTTTTATGAGGCTACAGTTACCCTGATACCAAAACCACACAAAGAAGCAACAAAGAGAGAATTTCAGACCATTCTCCCTCATGAACATTGATGCAAAAATACTCAATAAAGTACCGGCAAATTGAATTAAAGAATATATAAAAAAATCATCCTCCATGATCAATTAGGCTTCATTCCAGAGATGCAAGGGTGGTTCAACATACAAAAGCCTGTCAATGTAATACACCATATAAACAAACTGAAAGAAAAAAAAAAAACCACATGATCATCTTATTAGATGCTGAAAAAGCCTTTGACAAAATCCAACACCCCTTCAGGATAAAGGTCTTGGGGGATCAGGAATACAAGGAACATATTTAAATATAATAAAGGCAATTTACAGCAAGCTGATAGCCAACATCAAACTAAATGGAAAGAAACTCAAAGCGATTCCACTAAAATCAGGAACAAGACAAGGCTGTTCACTTTTCCCATATCTATTCAATATAGTACTCGAAGTTCTAGCTAGAGCAATAAGACAACAAAAGGAGATCAAGGGGATACAAATTGGAAAGGAAGAAGTCAAGCTTTCCCTATTTGCAGATGATATGATAGTATACATAAGTGACCCCAAAAATTCTACCAGGTAACTCCTACAGCTGATAAGCACTTTCAGCAATGTGGCGGGATACAAGATTAACTTTAAAAAATCAGTAGTCCCCCTCTATACAAATAAAAAAGGGGCTGAGAAAGAATCAGAGAAACCTCACCCTTTACAATAGACACAAATAATATAAAATACTTTGGGGTAACTCTAGCTAAGCAAGTGAAAGACCTGTGTGACAAGAACTTCAAGTCTTTGAAGAAAGAAATTGAAGAAGATATCAGAAAATGGAAAGATCTCCTATGCTCCTGGATAGGTAGAACCAACATAATAAAAATGGCAATCTTACCAAAAGCAATCTACAGATTCAATACAATCCCCATCAAAATCCTAACACAGTTTTTTTCCAACACAATTTTTCACAGCCCTTGAAAGAACAATACTCAACTTCATATGGAAAACCAAAAAAAAAAAAAAAAACAAAAAAAAAACAAAAAAACACAAAACTCAGGATAGCCAAAACAATCCTATACAATAAATCAACCTGGAGGCATCACCATCTCTGACCTCAAGCTCTACTATAGAGCTATAGTAATAAAAACAGCTTGGTATTGGCATCAAAACCAACATGTGGACCAATGGAATTGAATTGAAGTAGTCTTGAACTCCTTGGCATAGGAGACTACTTCCTAAATATAACACTAGTAGCACAGACACTGAGAACAACAGTTAATAAATGGGACCTCCTTAAGAGAAGCTTCTGTAAGGCAAAGGACAGGTAAATAAGACAAAATTACAGCCTACAGAATGGGAAAAGATCTTCACCAACCCGACATCTGACAAAAGGCTGATCTCCACAATATATAAAGAACTCAAGAAACTAGGCATCAAAATACCAAACAATCCAGTTAAAAAATGGGCTACAGAGCTAAACGGAGAATTCTCAACAGAAGAATCTCAATTAGCTGAAAGACCTCTAAGGAATTGCTCAACACCCTTAGTCATCAGGGAAATGCAAATCAAACCAACTATGAGATACCATCTTACACCTGTCAGAATGGCTAAGATCAAAAACACTTATGAGAGCTTATGTTGGAGAGGGTGTGGAGCAAGAGGAACACTCCTCCACTTTTGGTGGGAGTGCAAACTTGTACAGCCACTTTGGAAATCAGTGTAGTAGTTTCTCAGAAAACTGGGAATCTATCAACCTCAAGACCCAGCTATACCTCTCTTGGGCATATACACACGGAATGCTCAATCATATCATTAAGGACACTTGCTCAACCATGTTCATAGCAGCATTATGTGTAATAGCCAGAACCTAGAAACAACCTAGATGCCCCTCAAATGAAGAATGGATTAAGAAAATGTGGTACATATACACAATGGAGCACTACTCGGCAGTAAAAAAAAACAATGACATCATGAAATTCACAGGCAAATGGAGGGAACTAGAAAATATCATCCTGAGTGAGGTAACCCAGACTCAGAAAGACAAACATAGTATGTACTCACTCATAAGCGGGTACTAGAAATACAGCAAAGGATAACCAGACTATAACCCACAGCTCCAGAGAAGCCAGGTAACAAGGAGGACACTTAGAGGGATGCACAGAAAGCCCTAGGAAGGGGAAATAGATGAGATCTCCTGAATAAACTGAGGGTGAGGTGGGGCAATGAGGGTAGGGGATGGGGGTAGAAGCATGGGGGAATGGGATGGTTGAGCTGGAACAGGGGTCGAGTGGGAGAGCAATGAGGGAGATACCTTGATAGAGGGTGACATCATATCTTGATAGGGAAAAACCTCGTGGGAGGGAAGTTCCCAGGAATCAAGTATAACCCCAGCTTAGACTACTAGCAATAGTGGAGCGGGTGCCTGAGGTGGCCTACCCTGGTGATCAGATTGGTGAATGCCCTAACTGTCATCATAGAGCCTTCATCCAGTTACTGATGGAAACAGATGCAGAGAGCCATGGCCAAGCACCAGCCCGAGTTCTGGGAGTCTAGTCGATGAGAGGGAAGAGGGATTCTATGAGCAAGTGGCATCAAGACCATGGTGGAGAAACTTACAGTTAAAACCAAACCAAGCTAGTGGGAACTAATGCGCTTTGGACCTATAGCTCTGGAGCCTGCATGGGACTGGACTGGGCCCTCTGTATGAATGAGACAGTTGCACAGCTTGGTCTTTTTTAGGACTCCCTGACAGTAGGAATAGGATCTATCCCTGGTGCATGAACTGGCTTTTTTTTGGAGCCCATTGCCTATAGTGGAACACCTTGCACATCCTTGATGCAGGGGGAGGGGCTTGGAACTGCCCCAGTTTTATGTGCTTAGCTTTGTGGACTCCCCATGGGAGGCCATACCTTTTTGGAGGAGGGGGATGAGCGGTGGCCTGGGGAGGAAGGCTGGGGTGGGGGAGTGGTGGGAGGGATAAGGGGAGGAGGGATTTGGGGTTGGTGTGTGGAATGAATAATAAATTTCTTAATAAAAAAAGTTCCTGGGTAATGCTTCTGCTTCTGCTCTGAAGCCAGCCTCAGAATACATAGTTACGACATAGTCTCCTCCAGTTATGTGGCAGCCATTGCCAGCTACCTATGCAAATGCTACTTCCTCATATTCTTCCCACGTGTTAGAGGTGTACTGATGTATAAAGTTTATCTATTTTTTTAAAAATAAATTATGATATGTACTGAATTCTAAGCATTTTCATTTTGAAAAGAAGTGATTAAAATTTTTCAAGTGGTTTGACCTTTCCTTTGCTTCTGGGAGCAATCTGTTCTCATCACTTTCTATTTGGTTTCCTTCCTCTGGTGGAAGGTCATAGACACAGTTCACCAGTCAAGGGGAAGAGTCACTTTGAAATGACTTCTTTGGGAGCTGTGATGGTTAATCATGGTTGTCACCTCAACTACATCTGAAGAAAACCAAAGTTGCTGGCCACTGATTTGGGTGATTTTTTTTTTTACTAGATTATTTGATGTGTGAAGACCCACCCTAAATCTGGTCTACATCTTCTCCTGGCCACCCACATAAAAAGACGTAGAGGGAAGCTTTGCTTTTTGCATGCTTACCCTCATTCTCACTTGAAAGTTCACCTACCCTATTTTCACAGCTGCTACAAATGAAACCTCTTCAGGGTTTCATGTAGAATTAAAATCAGCAGCTCTCCGGGACTTATCCAGGACTCAGGGTTAGTGTGGGACTGCAGAGACAGCCAGTCTCAAGGACTGAGCAACTACTGGATTCTCTGCCTTTCCTTTTCGAGACAGCCATGTTGGACTAGCAGGACTATATCCTGTAAGGTAGTCTAATAAATCCCACTTTATTATCAGGTCTATCTACTGTGCTCCCTTAGGGAACTTGGACTAATACAGGAGCATTGTGGACACATCCTATAGAAGAATGAAGAACTGAGACAGATTGAAGAATACTAAGAAAACCACAACATCAAGCCAATTTTAGGAACAGTTTACTGTGGCTACCACCTGTACGGGGTCTTTGAAGATACTATGACATGTCTCAGAATTGTCCTGAGCAGAGTTCAGGCATTTTTTGTATTTTTGACTTGCATATGCTAATCATGGCCTTGGGAAATACTTCAGGAAATATAAAATTCCAAGCTCTCTGCACTCTTCTTGCCAGGGAATAGAATTCAGGTACTTTGAGTGGAACTCTCTGGACGGTAGCAGCAGGTGCTGATTTTTGGTAGTTTGTGAAATATTACTCCATGCTGGTGTGCATCAAAAGGAGAATAGAATCTGGGTGTGGGTGGGTGAGGCACTACTCAGTGAATGGCACACTTTCTGCCTGACATTAAGGAGAGAAGCATCACATCCAAATTGGCCATTTATCATTTGTACAATGAGCTTCTCTCCTTCCGGATGTATTGTCTATTCTTTATACATGATCATGAGCTAAATTCATAACAGCATATGTATCTTTATCTTGATGCTTCATCTGTTGGGGGAGATTTTGGTTTTATTAATTATGAATGAATCACTTGCCTGTGGAGAGAAAGGCAGCAGACTTGTTTGCTGTTAGGGGTATAATGACTTCCTCTGCCTTTCCTCAGCACTTAGAGCTGGAAAGTCATGACTGTGTCCCACTTAGGCTGGCCCAGTTCCATTTCTGGTCAGGCTTGGTGTAGTGGGTAGCTGTTCCAGCTTTGATCTGGAAGTACTACCCCCAGTGAGGCTTCTGGTAACTGTCATGCCTACCTATGACCTGCCCTTAAGACCCGAGATTCAGATGTGCCGGCTCTTTCTGTTCCTGGTGATCCTGGATGTTGGATGGTCAACAGAGCGGAGTTCTCCAGAGAACCCAGCTGGACTGTACCTCACCTCTCCTGGATCCTGTAACCAACCCCTTTAGTAGCTGTAAGTTACCCCCCCCCCAAATAAACCTTCTTTTTAACTACATGGAGTTGCCTTAATAAATCCTCCAGCAGCTTGGTGATTTGCAATAGGTTCTACTTCCCTGATGGCTTTTGATGTCCTTTTCTTGCTCCTCACTCATTTGTCTGTCACATGTGGAATTTGCATGTGACCTACCTCTCCTCATTTTACTTCTGTTATCCAGTTTGGTTGCAGGGTTGTGTTTGTAATTAAGGCTGAATATTTTTAGCTTATCTCACTGGAGTACTGTATGCATATGCTGAGTCCACTCACATGAGGGTACCCTCCATAGTTTTCTGCTTGTTCATGTTAGCATACATATGGTAATGATGTCTTCTTTACTTGATCCTTTGTGATTTCTTGTGATTTTTGCATCTTACACATACTTCTGCCATAGTTTCTATTATTTACACATAACCAGACTATATACATTGTTTCTTCTCTAAACATCTTATACAGTAGAGGGTCCAACTCATCAATAGTGATTTTTTTCTTTTAAAGGCAGGGTCTTTTTAAAAAATATTTATGTTTTTTTAAATGTATGAGTGCTCTGTCTGTATGTATGCCTGCATACCAGAAGAAGGCATTAAATCCCATTATAGGTAATTGTGAGCCATCATATTGTTGCTGGAAATTCAACTCAGGACCTCGGGAGGAGCAGCCAGTGCCCTTAACTGCTGAGCCATCTCTCTAGTCCCTGAAGACAGGGTCTTAATTGTCATCAGAGAGGCTTCCTCCAGCAGCTGATGGAAGTAGATTCAGAGATCCACATCTAAACATTAGGCAGAGTTTAGGGAATCCTGTGGAACAGGGGTAGAAAGGATTGTAGGAGCCCGAGGGGTTGAGGATACCAGGAGAACATGGCCCACAAAATCAACTAAGCAGGGTTCACAGGGGCTCACAGATACTAAAGTGGCAAGCACAGAGTTGGCAAGGGTCTGCCCTAGATTCTCTGCATATATGTTGTGGTTGTTTAGCTTGGGTGTTTTGTGGGACTATGTCTCTGAATCTTTTGCCTGCTCTTAGGACCCTTTTCCTCCTACTGGGTTGCCTTGTCCAGCATTGAAATGAGGGTTTGTGTCTAGTCTTACCACATTTTGTTATGCTATGTTCAGTTAATATCCCTGGGAAACCTGTTCTTTTCTGAAGGGAAACAGAGAAGCAGAGGATCTGGGGGAGAGGAGAGGTTGGGGGCACTGGAAGGAGTGGAGGGGGGAGGCTACATGGACATGTATTGTATGAGAGAAGAATAAATAAAAAAGATAAAAAAATAATAACTACAAGGTCTTATGTAACCAGGCTGCACTTAAACACACTATATATTTAAGGATAATCTTGAAATTTTGATCCCTCTGTATTCAATTCCAAAGTTCTGGGACTATAGACATGTGTTATTACACTCAATTTAAGTGGTGCAGGTGAATAACTCTGGGACCTTATATATGTCAGTCAAACAGTCTACCAAGTGAGATTTATCTTAGCCCAGTACATTTGAAAAAAAGCTCCGCTGGGCATTTTTCTGTCTTTTCCTCACACAAATAATAACAGAGTAGAATTCATTCTCTGAGCTTAGGAATGTTCTTGCAAGATAATTTGATAGAAGGTAGTTCCAGGACAACGTCTACTGTTTTGTTCTAGAAGTTCTGTGTGGTGTGGGGAAGCAGACTTCTGAAACAGCTGTCATATCTACACAAAGCAGCAGCAGCTCACTGAGCAATGCAAGGAAATGTCTGGGCTATGGTGAAAATATGTCTTGCAACAGTTGTTCTATTTATGTTTATCTTTCCCTTTTTCATCTATTTGTTTATTCATTTATTTTTGAGACAGTCTTCTGTGCTGCCTGCCTCATCCTCCCAAGTGCTGGGATTACAGGTATGCATCAGTACACCCAGGTCTTTGCTTATATTTTCTAACTATTTTCTTCAAGGTAGTTAGAATAACTAAATATCATAACAGTGAATTTTGCGCTATATTTGTCAGACCTTGGTTACAAGAATTTAACATCAACCACGTCCCAAGGTAATATATGAGTTTTTGTAAAAGGAAAACTGGGGAAACCATTTCTTTTCTATGTGGGCCAATTTTCTTTGACAATAAGGTGGGTAAATTCTCTTAAGTAGGGCCTAAGTTTTGTGCCTAAAGAGAGGAGGAATCCTCACCTTTTACCCCTACTCATGGTCTTCTCCTCCTTTGGCACTTGTCCTGCCACAGCCAGAGACTAACTTGGAAACAATGTCTCAGTCTCCTTCTGTGGTCTGCCCTCTGGACCAGTATGTGTATCCTCTTTTGTGAGTTCTTTCCCCGTTGGCAGGGAAATCTTCATGTCCATCTCTCCCTATGCCTGATCTCATTAGACTTATTTTTGGCAGAAATGGTAAGGGAATTAGAAAAGCACAGTGTGGCTGCAGATTTAAGGCAGGCAACTCTTATCAGTACTGAAATTGATCTGTTTTTAAAATTAATTAACAATTAGCATACAAAGTAATGGGTTTCACTATGCCTTTTCCACACATGTATAAGACTGTGCTTTGCTGAAATTCAGCCCTCCATTACCCTGTCCTTTTCCCCTCCCCCATCATTGCCTTCCTCCCATAAAATAACCCCCTCCCCCTCAAGTGCTTTCATATCTTATGTGTATGTTTAAATCTAGATTCTCTATATAAGAGAAACAACTTTGTATTTCTTATTCTGACTTATTTCATTTAACATCATGATTTACAGATCCATCCAGTTTCCTGAGATTGATACAACTCCATTCCTTTTTGTGACTGAATAAAACTCCACCATGTATATAAATCCTACATTTCATTGTTGAACTCAATCCCCAGGGGAGTCTTTACCCTGGAGGAGATGGTAATGGGGGGTGGGCTGGGGGGAAGGCAGGGGGCGAGCAGGAGGGGGGGAGGTCAAGGGAATCTGTGGCTGATATGTAAAATTAAATTAAATTATAAAATAAAAGAATACAACATAAAAAAGAATAAGGGGCCAGGGGCTGGATAGACTTAGCAGTTAAGAACTCTTGCTGCTTTTACAAAGGACACAGGTTCTGGTGCCAACACTCATGTGGCAACTTACAGCCATCCATGATTTCAGTACCAGGAGATTCAAAACCCTTTCTCAGCCTCCATGGTCACCAGACAAACTCTTCATCATGCACATACATGCATACATAGAGGCAACATTTTCATATACATAAAGTAAAAAGAAATAATTCTTATAAAAGAGTAAGGGGCTAAGTTATTTTAAATAAATTATCATCGATTACCAGGCTACAATTTCAAATTCTTCTAAACTTTCCATGTTACACACACACACAAATGCTGTCTTTAAATGACTTGAACAGTGACTTGCGCTGTTCAGAGCAAATTCAACCACCTTTCTAGAAACTCTGTTACACTGAGAAGTATCCCTGTCACCAAGTGATAAGTGCAGTGACTTTCCATGATTTTTACGTTACTAAGTTAGCAGCTGCATTAGGAAATACAAGTTCAATAATTTAGAAACAGCACAAAGACATAAACAAATACAAGTTAGCAGTGACCCCAAACAATCCCTTTAGCACAGTGTCTCCCAGTTCAGCAGTGACAGAAAAAAAAAACAGCCAGAAAACACCATTTCCACACTTCCATACTACAAAACCAACTGCATTTGAGGAATTAAAAAAATTGATGTTGGGAAGAGACGTGGTTGTATTCTCTTTTTTTAATTTTTAAAAATTATTTTATTTTATTTGTATATGGGTGCTTATCTGTGCACTAATGCATGCTTGGTATCCTCGGAGGCCAGAACAGGGGATCTGATTCCCTGGAACTGTAGTGACAGAAGGTTGTGACCCATGTGTCCATTGGGAATTGAACCCAGGTCCTTTAGAAGTACAGCCAGTGCTCTTAACCACTGAGCCATTTCTCTAGCCCTATGATGTCATTCTTACATAACACAAAAAATTTTTGTGTTTTTGTTTTACCAGAAGGTGTTTTTGATGATAAGCATTTTCAGTAACATGACATTAACCAGAAGTAATTCTCTATCATCTGAGACAGTAATAATATCTTTTAATTAATAACAACACTAGAGATTCTTTGCTTTAATCATTTTTTTAGCTTTTTAATGTTTTTGACATTCTTTAATTCCTCAAAAGAATCTCAAGTATGTAATAAGTTAATTCAAGGGAAAATAATTTTTTTTGCATTAGTACTGATGTTTAAGGATATTATTTGCTACATGTGGTGGTTTGAATAGGTATGGCCCCCACAGACTCATGTGTTTGAGTGCTTGACCAATAGGGAGTGGTATTATTAGGAGGTATGGCCTTTTTGGAGGGAATGTGTCACTGTGGAGCTGGGCTTTGAGGTTTCCTATGCTCAAGCTATATCCAGTGTGATATATATAGTCTCTCTTTCCGCTTCCTGTGGATTAAGATGTAGAACTCTCAGCTCCTTCCCCAGTACCATGTCTGTCTGCATGCCACCATGTTTCCCACCATGATGACAATGGACTGAACCTCTGAAACTGTAAGCCAGCCCCAATTAAATGTTTTCCTTTACAAGAGTTGTCCTGGTCATGGTGTCTCTTCACAGCAATAGAAACCCTAACTATGACACTGTATTATTTTACCATTGTTCTCTTTTAAAAAGGACATATATTGCTAAAACAAATAGAAAATAAAAGCCTAAGAGCTAATGTATGAGCTAGTGAGATGGCTCAGTGTTAGGTAAAGATGATTACGGTTAAACCTGATGACCCAAGTTTGATCCTTGAGTCCCACATGGTAGAAGGAGAGAACCAATTCCCATAAGTGTCCTCTGACCTCCACATGTGCATCATGGCAATATTTGCCTCCCCAAATAAATAAATAAACAAATAAATGTAGCAAAAATATTTCTAAAGAGGAATTTATTGAAGTCATAATAAAGCAATTTTCTTTTACTGAAAGAGAATATATACTTAAAATTTAAAATTTGGCTTTTATTTATTTTTAATATTTAAAAATATTGAGATTATAGTTTGATTACAACATTTCTTCCTTCCATTTATTCCCTTCAAATCCTCCCCTGTATCTCTCCTTTGTCTCCTTCAAATTTATGACTTTAAAAAAAACCTAATTGTCGTATGCATATAAGTATATGTATATACATATATATTCCTAGATACAACCTGTACCATCTATATAATGCTACTTGTATGTATGTTTTCAGGGCTGATTATTTAGTATCTGATAAGTGATTTGATAGGGCAAGTGGGAAAAAGGAAGCCTCTTTAGGGAAGGAAGAAGATAGTAAATACAGAAGGAAGGAGGTAGATAAAATAATATTAAGGATGTCTGACAAAGCCACAAGGAATCATACTCTTAACAATTTCCAATCCCCCAAAACTATAACACATGTAACTCCATGTCTAAATAGATATACATAGTTTTAATTAACTTTTCTCATCTGGGATGACAGTGCTCCCTCCAAGAGCCAAAGGGCATCTAACAAAAACCCTGATATCAGAAGTGAGAAGCCCTCTTTGAGTTTTTGGCCAGAGCTGTTAAAGAGACTCCTAAATCAAGAGCCAATTGTTGTTGCCCTTGGTTACCCCCCAGAGGTAGAAGGTAAGTTCTGATTGCTGAAGACACCATGCTCAGAGATCCCTGAGCTAGAACTGACCTGAATGTCCCATCCCTGAGGACTAGCTGTCATGATAACACAAAGTGCTATAAAAACTTCAAAGGAGGGAGGCAACCAGCAGTTTTACCCAGCTATGATGCCTATGAACCATATCAATGACCACTAGGCCACGATAAACCTAAGGATGCAGTACTGGTATGCATACCTTGGTGGTAAACAACTCTCTAATGGGTTAATAGCTCACTAATTGGACTTAAGAACTGCTCAACATGAAGGAAACTATGCCTGGTACTGGAAACACAGTTAACTATTCAGTGCTAGTGAAATCATGCTTATTGGAGGAGAATTTACAGCCACTAATGAACTAAACAAGCAGATTCCTAACAACAATCTGTAAACATTTGCCCTTATACTGATAGACAAGTGTAGTCTTCACCCCTCATCCAAGAAACTTCTCTTTTCAAAAGACAGAGACCATTAATAGAAAACCACAACTAAACAAAATGCAGAGTCTGGAGCCCAGTCCCAACAGATTCACTTAGGAAACATCCCCACACCTAAGGCTCAGGAAACATTGTAGAAGAGGTGTTGGAAAGATTGGAAGCATCAGAAGATCAGGGAGTTTGCTGTAAGACTGTGTTTCCTAGTAATACCAGAAACTACAGTCATAAAATCTCACCAACATGACCACCCAAATGTGAGCTGAAAAAGGATGACAACAGTGAGCACGGCAAACCAGACAGAGAAAGTCCCATGAGGCCTCAAACCTACACGAAGAACTATAGGCAGCTGAGGAAAGCTGGGCACGGGATAGGTGGCCCTCCCTAAGGAAGGACACACCAACTAGTAGTCTAGTGCCAAACCAGGTTAGCCCTTAAATAAATGTTGACTCTTTAAGAAAAAAATGATCTTAGTTAATAATAAGCGTAATCATCGTCTCAAAATGAATATATTTGATTCCCTCAAAATACCTATAAAGATCACAGTCTATTTGAAATCAGTTCTGTTACAGCCTACTTAGTATCACATGCTTTCAGTTTATAAACGGGATGTCTTCAGCATACATTTTATAGAGGCATGTATGTTATATATGTAAAGTGTCTTAGAGTTTCAATTGCTGTGAAGAGACACCATGACCAAGGCAACTCTTATAAAGGAAAACATTTAATTTGGTGGTTTCCGAGGTTTAGTCCATCATTATGATGGGACATGGCCCCATGCAGGCCGACAAGGTGCTGGAGAACTGAGAGTTCTACATCTTGCAGGCAACAAGAAGTGAACTGTCAGTGGGCTTGGCTTGAGCATATATGAGATTTCAAAGCCCACCTCCACAGTGACACACTTCCTCCAACAAGACCACGCCTACTCCACACCTCCTAATAGTGCCACTCCCTTTGGGGGCCATTTTCTTTCAAACCATCATACATAGTAAAATTATAAAATAAAAGACAAAAATAAAATGAACAAACAAAATGTCCTTCCCTATAAGAGCCAAAGTCATGACAATTAGTGTAAAAAGTCTAAAGAATTTCAATTGCTTAAAATAATTTTCACAGAATTATCTGATTTATGAGAGTGGCAAATTGTCACTTAGTATTTGCACAGAAGTTCCTATTTTAAATACTTAGTGCATATACCATGGTCTTTTAATATGTAGAGAAGAAGACTTGGAGGCCCACTAAAAGCTAACAAACAAAAAGTTATTCACTTTCAGAATGTGAATGATACATTGCATCAGACACATGCAGTGCTGAGAATCAAATCTCTGCCTGTCAACATCTGAGTATATTTGATGACAATTCCAATGGATAATTTCCCAAATTCACCCACAAGTCTTAGAAGGAATGGAGTAGAATAGTATATAACAGAGAGGCAGATGCAAAGGTGACTTAACCATTAATGTTAAAGACATACAAAATATTTCTGTAGTGTGTGTGTGTGTGTGTGTGTGTGTGTGTGTGTGTGTGTGTGTGTGTGTGTGTGTGTGTAGGCCAGAGGTAGACCTCAGGCACCTTTCTTAGTTGTTACCAATTTTATTTTTTGAGTTAGGGTCACTAAACCTGAAGCTCACTGATTCAACTAGATTGTCTGGCCATTGAGTGCCAAGGATGCATCTCATTCCTTTGGGATTACATAAATGCACCACTAAATGTGACTTTTTACATGGGTGTTGGGGACCTAAACTCAGGTCCTCATGCATGTGTGGCAAGTACTTTGCTGATGAGTAAGCTTCTCTAGTCTGGAGTATTCTTTCTGTTGAACTAAAAACAAAACAAAAGAAAAGAAAACAACAATCTTCAAGCCACAGATCTACTACTTGGAGGATCATGCAGCAAGTGACTTATAAATAATACTAAATCCTGTGGGTAGTGTAGTAGGCACATTAAAATGCAACTGCCAGATCTGTGACTGCATACAAAGACTGAATGTCAGGAATCCACTTTGTGACATTGTGTATGGGATACCTGAGATGTTCCTTGCTCTCAGTAACATTATCATACTATTTACTATGAAACGTCCCAGAACAGACTACAGAAGACACCTGGATCATTTGCTTTCTGGAGACTGAATCGTAGTCCAACAATTTGACTAAACCACAGCTGTCTTCCATCCAGAGCAATGAATCTCAGTTTCCTCTGTGTTTATCTGGGTTTCAAAATGCTTCCTTGTGATGGCTGAAAAATGTTTTGGTTGGAGACTCCAAACACCAACTCTTTATTCAGTCCCAACCACTGCAAGTGTTACAACTCTGGAGGGAAAAGTATCCTGAAATCCAGGATAGATTGCCTTGGTGTCTGTGCTCTCCCTCTGTGGTTTGAGCCACACTGGGACCTTATCCCTTATCTCCAGTCCATCTGCAATGGACTCACCTTCCGGCTCACAGATCGATCAGCATTCCACCCAACAGTGGCAATTAGGTGAGTTCCCCTTTGTTGAGTGTAAATGTCTCCCTGGGTCTGAGGAAGTGACTGTTGAGTGTCCAGCACCCCTCTAGCACTCTTGGAAGCTAAGGTACCCCATCCAAGGTCTTTAAGGCTATGGCTGGACCTCCTCACCTGACCACACTCTTAGAGCTGCAATCAGGCAGTTTCCTTAGGCCCAGTTGGGTAGTTGCATCCCTTCCTGTCCTCTCCTCCTGTCTTCCTCTGGAGCTGTCCATAATTCCACAGCTTTTCTAGGTCCTTTTGGCATTGTGACTCTTTTCTCCAACCTTTCCTGTGGATTAGACCCTCCCTCTAGAGCTCGGTTTTTTCTTGCCTTCTCACCTCTAAGGAAGCCCTGGTACCAGGCAACAGAGTCTCTCCACTGGCTTAGTAAAACTAAGCTTGACCCTCATTGAGCATGGTGACACCCACTGAATGGCTTGGTCCTCATTTGAGTCCAGGGGATGCCCAAGACTACAGGCTGCAGTGACCTTTTCCTGAACCTCTCTCATCCATAGGAACTCAGCATTCTATACCCTCCCATTCCCCCTTGGGATGCCTCCTAAACAACCTCAATCCTCTACACCTGGACCCAATTTGAAAGGCCTAAACTTATTCACCTTTGAAATAAAGTTTGGCCTCAATAGCCCTTAGATAACTAACCTAAATGGCCTTGTAATGGCACCCTACATCCCAATATTACTCGGGACATTTGCAACTACTGTGAGTGATTGGGGAAATGGAGATTCTTTATGTTAAAGCTTTCTCTTACCTTCTCTCCAAGCCTTCGCTGTGTGCCTTCTGTTCCTCCACTTAGCTCCTGCTAGCTATAAAATCAGAACAGGATGAATCTATTATCTTTGATTCAGCTAATGAGCCTCCGCCTATAGACCAAAGCCCACAGCTCCCTCTCCTCTGGTTCCTTCAGATTCTCTCCTCAGTGACAGGCCATCCAGATCAACTCTCACTGGCTTCCAATTTCAGACCACTGGCAGCCCCTAGTCCTCCTGCTACTCATTCCTACTCTGCCATGGGACCCCCTGTCCCTCCCAGTCTAAACCAGCCACAGTTCTCCTTTAAGGCAGTAAATTATGAAAAGGTCCAAGAGGTCACCCAGGAAATACAAGAAAACCTCACAAAGGCCCTCTTACAATATACCAACGCGGATCCCAAGATCTCAAATGGAAAACCACTCCTTATGACTTACTTCTTCACCTAGAGTTTCCCAGATATTAAGGTTAAACTTAAACATCCAGAGAGAGGACCCTTGACTCCACAGGCAGAAGCCTATGGCCTTTAAGGTGTGTCAAGAAAGAGATGAAAAAGCTCATAAACAAAAGTACCAGATGATGACTAAAGCCTCTCAGCTGGCCAAAGCAGAAACCTCCACATCTTTGTTACAAATGCAGGCAGAAAAAAAAAAACCCAGAAAAAACAAAAAACAAAACAACAACAACAAAAAAACAAAAACAAATGCAGTCAGGAGGGTCACTGGGCCCGGGCCTGTCCAAGCCCTCTTCATAAACCACCTGGACTATGTCCAAGGTGCCATCAAGAAGGACACTGGGGTACTAAGTGTCCCCATGCCATGAGGGACATGAAGATATCAAGTCCAGACCACCCTTTAGCCAACTTCCTTGATCTGGTCATGGATGACCAATGGGGCCCAGGCTCCTTTGGCCCAACCACTGCCATTTATGACCAGGAGTCTCAGGTAGTCATCACAGTATCATGGAGATCCATCACCTTCCTTCTGGATACAGGGGTCACTTTTTCAGTCATGACAAACTTCTGGGGACCCACCTCACCCTCTTGTTCCCCTATTGTCAGAGTAGGAGGACAAACTTATCAAGTTCACCAAACTCCACCACTTAGCTGCATCACCCATTCTTTCTCAGTAGTACCAACCTGTCCCTTCCCCTTGCTGGGAAGGGACCTCCTAACCAAAATGGGAGCCTCTATTTCTTTTGCTACCTCCATCTACTTGACCCCTTGACCCCGGGCTCACCAGCCATTCCCCTCCTCCCCCGAACCACACATTCTGATACTCTTTTTCCTTTACCAGTCTCTCAAGTAGATCCCCAGTTGCGGGACACCCAAAACCCTTCTACAGCCAAACATCACCTCCTTGTTATCCTCCAACTACAAAGCTCAACCAAATATATAAGGTGTTTTCTTTTCCCTTTTTTTTTTCAAGACAAGTTTTCTCTGTGCAGCTTTGGAGCCTGTCCTGGAACTTGTTCTATAGACCAGGCTGACTTTGAACTCACAGAGATCTGCCTGCCTCTGCCTCCCCGATGCTGGCATTAAAGGTGTGCACCACAACCATCCCACTCTGACCAAATATATAATTAAGGCCCAATACCCACTCTCTCTCCAAAGCCTCAGGGGGCTTACGCCTATCTTCGATAGAGAACAATCTAGTCACTCACAGTCCCCACCACAAAGGGTGAAATTCTATCTTTCCTAGGAATGTCTGGCTTCTTATGCTCTTGGATTCCTTCTTTCTCTCTTCTCACCCACTATACCTGCAAGTGTTACAGCTCTGGAGGGAAAGTTATCCTGACTTGTGAGAAAGTCAGGCTATACCTACAGCTGTGAAGAGAAGGTATCCTGGATACCTATAACTGTGAGGAGAAAGTTATCCTGACTTTTTGGGTAATCAAGCTCTACCCGAAGCTGGGGTCCAGTGGGGAATGGTCTCCTTGCAGGATGTGGCAATTCTGCTCCTCTCTGAGAGAGCCATTACAGCTGAGCTCTGCTCTGCTCCCCTAAGGGAGTTTCCCAGCAGAAATAGCAGCTTCTTCTCAGCTCTGGCCCAAGATATTACTTCTTCTGCTTCACTCCACTAAAGCAAAACCTCTGCAGAAATGTAGCAATCTGTTCTGTCTCTGGCAAAAAGGTGTTCCTTTTGCTCCCCATCCCAAGTTGAGTTTTCTAGAAGTGTCAGTGGCTTCTTCTGCTCCGCTACCCCAAGGGAGCTTCCCCACAGAGATTCTGCTGCACCCTGGTGAGAGAAGGCCTTCACCCGCAATTCTTTCAAGAGATTTATTTGGGAAGGAGGAATCCAGGAGAGTGGCTGCCTCTGTCAAGGTGGAGGGGGACAGCTGCCAACTGATCAGGCACAGGGCTTGTCGGCTTCTTAGGGGTGGAGTTTTTCCAGGGAGAAATCTTCAGGGATTAGTTGGTTTTCCTGCTCAAGGATTGGTTGGTTTCATGGTCAGTTGGTCCAGGGCAGAGTTGGCTCTGGCTTCAGAGCCAGAAAGTATATTTCTTTCACTGGCCCTTTTTACTTTTTTTTTGGATTTAGTTTCAGGGCCAGGGCATATTTTTTTCACTGGCTGTGGTTCCAGGGCCAAAGTGTGTTTCTTTGGCTCTGGTTTCAGGGTCAGGGTGGGTTTCTTTGGCTGACCTTTTTTTTTTTTTTTTTTTCATTTTTCTTTATTAAGAAATTTTCTACTCATTCCACATGCTATCCACATCCCCCCTCCTCCCTCCTCCCACCTCCCAGCCCTCTTTCCCAAGCCACCCCGCATACCCACATACCCAAAATCGAGGTCTCCCATGGAGAGTCAGCAAAGCCCAGCACACTGAGCCTAGGCAGGTCCAAGCCCCTTCCCACTGCACCAAGACTGTGCAAGGTGTCAAACCATAGGCACCAGTTTCCAGAAACCTACCCATAGACCAGGGACAGATCCTGATCCCCCTGCCTGGGTGCTCCCCAAACAGTTCGACTCAAATAACCGTCTTCCGTATCCAGAGGGCCTACTCCAGTCCCATGGGGCCTCCACAGCCACCAGTCCACAGTTCATGGGCTTCCACTAGTGTGGCCAGTCATTTCTGCACGTCCTCCCATCATGATCCCGACGTCCCTCACCTGCAGTATCTCTCCTCTCTCTCATCAGTTGGATTCCCAGAGCTCAGCCTGGTGCCTGCCGTGGAATATCTGTATCTGCCTCCATCTGTCACTGGACAAAGGCTCTATGATGACAGCTAGGTTATTTGTTAGGCTGGTCATCAGAGTAGACCGGTCCAGGCACCCTCTGGACCACTGCCATTGGCTGGCCTTTTAACCCTACAACCACCAACATGGCATCTCCTGAAAGCACTGTTTCAGGTATGGAGAATGTCATTAATGGTGCATCCAGAGTGTCCTTTTGTAGCTGCATAAGAATTATGCTGCTGGTCATGTTTCCATCTTTCTGCAAATGACTGTGTATAATTCCACAGTTGAGGTTCATGACATTCAAAATCTTTCATGTTTGGAAATAATCAGCTTTTAATAGAGTGAAAGCAACATGAACTTTATTGTTGAACCTAATGAATCCACCATGGGTGATCCCTCTAGAACTGGGTTCCCAAAATGGTGCATAAAGTCTTGAACATGCTGGGAACATGTAGAAACCAGAAGAAGAAACTACTTTTAGCATGTTTTTACATTTCTCCTGAGGACTTAATAATTCTAAAATTGTCTCGTAGGCAGCAGATACCAAATACCAAATGTTAGTACTGGCTATAACCATGAAACCTTCCATACTGTGCCAGTGTGTCTTTGCTGAGCTTGAAGCCACTGGTCAGATGATCATATTCAAAAACTACACATTTACAGCTTATGTCACATAAATAGGAAATATCCTATTCTATACATTGAGCTTGTCCATCTCGGAAGCACATTAGTTCCACCAAAGTGATAGACTGCTCCCAGACACCCAGTCCCTGGCACACCTTCCAGATTCTCATCTTTCATCAGACCAGAGATCTCAAAACTGCAGACATTTGAATATCTTCCACTGCAGTTCCAAAATGACTCGCAGAACCCTTTAGCCCACTCCCAAGAGTGAGCATTAGAAAGCAGGTGTGTATTATGTCTACAGTAGACTCTCCATTGGCTTCTGTCACAACCCAAATAAACCACTAATCAATAATCCCCAAATCGCTGTGTTTTCTTTCTTTGAACTTTTCTCATATCACTAAAGAGTCAAGGAAGTTTCACTGTACTGGCTTAATCTCTTTGCAAAGGCCTGTTTTGGACTTGACAAAGTCATTATATCCTGGAATTTTTTTTTTTTTTAACCAAGAGTCTCAATTGTTGATTGGTTTAGACTAAAGCATACTGTGGTAGGGAGGAAAGTTAACTTGTCTTAGATTATTGTAATTTCCTCATGGTTACTACACTAGTAGCTTTTACCTTGAGAATATTAATTTTGAGCTATCCAAATTTCACCTGTGTTTCCTTTACATATATATAGATTACAATATTTTCTTCAGGTATCCTTCTTTTGGGAAATCCTATTTTATTTCCATTTGATTATGACTAAGTAGTTTAGGTGATTTTTTTAATAGAAAACTTAAAAAAAAAGAAAAAGAAAAAATACCCCCCAAAACAAACAATCTACACCCCCAAACAAAACAAAACCAACCCCAAACATCCAAAACAAACTGTCTCCAGCTGGTACTCTGGAGCTGCCCCAGGCAACCAAGAACCCCAAGGCTACTTTATTTATAGCTTTGATGAAATCAGCTTCAGGTGGGCAAGCTATACTGGCTGTCTATCCTGGTCTCTGTGGCCAGCAGAGGAGGAGCAGTAAGATTCAAGAGTCAGGAGGCATGCTTCTACTGAAGCCAGAAGTTCTCTGTCAAGTCATCTGCTGATGGACATGTAAGCCGGTTCTACATCTTGGTTATTGTCAACATTGGACTCATAAACAGGCATGTGCCA